>NW_014577820.1:125706-131372 GCF_000485595.1 Priapulus caudatus
TGTTGAATGCAAACTGCACAGTTACATTGCGAGATACCTTGGCATTGCTAACAAGCTATCGCAAAACCAGGTAAGTGTCATTTTTCTCATAAAATTTAAAGTTAAGTCATCTTTAGCATTAGTGTTTGTAGCGGAGTATTCCTAATCCTATATGATATATTATTGATATGTTGTGGTGTACACACAGATAAATTGGATCCTTCATCATGATGAGTTGTTTTCAATTAAAGTTAACTGTGGGCTCGCATAGCCCTGTGGATGAAACGTGGACTGAAATATTTTTGATATTTTGTAGCATCATCTGACGTAGTCAGATGCACGCTTGTGAGAATCGCATGATTGTTCCGTCGTTCCGGAGTCCGTCGTGCGTCGTGCGTCCGCCGTCAACAGATGGGCACAAATCTTAACGTCGACGTACGGTCACGATATTCGAGACATGGGGGGGTAATCCGAAACGACGTTGGGAGTCGACAGCTGGGCGTCAAGGTCAAGAGGTGTAAAAGAAGGGCGGACCATTCTCGCCTTAACTTAGGTATAGGGAAGGAAATGCCGAATTGCGCACAAAATCTAAATCGGCTCATCCTTAGGCTCGTGATAGTTCGTTCTTGCGATCATGGTAGGAAAACCACTCACTGTGCCGAAATTGAGGTCACAGGTCAATGGCGCAGAGGGCAGATTTTTAGCACATTTTCTGGGACATCGGTCTGACGCTGAGCGATTTGAAAAACTTATTTTGTTTCAGCGGTGACTACCATTTTTATGGCTTTATTGACGACCGTACACCTGTATACTTTCCGCTGACATGCGAACGAGTAAGGTGCGGATACCTTTTGCCCTTCAAGAGGAGGGTTAAACATTTGATTTGTTGCTCGAGTTAACAAATGGACTGAAACTGCTTTTGCATATTATTAGAGCCATCCTGTCGTGAATGTGAGGCTACATGGGCCACAGTTGTAATTTGGGCAAACCATATTATTAATTTATTATGTGATTGAAAATAGGAGATTTGGGGATATTTTTTTGGGACAACCAGAAATTGTTGCGGACAACCCGATTTGATGCCTGGGTTGTCCGCAGGACAACCACATTTTTTTTCTTATTTCGAGCACTGCGTTAGGGATTTTCGGATGATAATGTCCTCTTTACATTTTCACGGAGAGAAAATTTCCTGCAGGATTTCACGAGATATCTCTGGCGGGAGTAGGTAAGAGCAAAGGCCAGAGTTATAATTCGAACAAGTGAACATTTATATACACATAGATACCAAGATGGAAGCTGTAGGATGTGTATTCGAGCTGTGATGGTTTAAAATAAAGCGAGCGTCGAACGAATTTTTCAATCCCGCTTTCCTACCTGCTCTCTTAGTCTTATTCATGTTGTTTGTGCACGCAGCACAGGGCGGGCGGGCGTGCGGGGTACTTGTGTGTTGCAGATGAGCATTTGACCGGCATTTACAGGTGATTATAGGCGAAATAGAGTAGAGAAACATTAAGACTTTGGTACATTTCGTGTTTATTTACCATTAATTTGTTTATTGAGATGTTCCAAGTGCCTGTGCTCAGGAAGACCTGTGTAGTCCGAGATTTTTCTGACCAATGCCCACACCATGCTGCATCCAACTGCATTTTGGGAAACAACAGAGTAGCGTATTATTTTGGTAGCGTGGTAGTTTCCCAAAATGCAGTTGGATGAACGATGGATGGCCGATGCATGTCGGAGGGAAATTGTTAGCAACAAATTTTCAAATCGAAATACGACTAAGGTAAAAGAGTACAAGTGTACCGGTACTTACCAACGCGAGCAAGCATATAAGTTATCCAGTTTTTGATCTATCTGCGTCAGATCTTGATTGATAGCCCCAATTGTCAGTTTGGAGCGATGAAACAGCGATCCTCGGCGGGATCGGAGAAATTCCACGTTTTGTATAGACAAGTTGCTCTGACGTAACCCACACCAAATCCACCAAAATCGTCGGTGTGGGCATTGGTCAGAGGAATCTTTCTAACCCACACCAAATCCACCAAAATCGTCGGTGTGGGCATTGGTCAGAGGAATCTCGGACTAAGGAGGGTGATACTCCATTACGGCATTAGGAGTGTTCTCAACTTTAATGTCATTAATGGTCAAACGGACAATCATGCGATTCTACAAGCTGCATCTGACTACGTCAGATGAGCTAAAAATATCAAAAATTTACAGTCACGTTTTATCCACAGGGCTATGCGAGCCACAGTAACTTATGAAAACAATCATCATGATGAAGGACCAATTTATCTGTGTGTACCACAACATATCAATAATTATACATATAGGATTAGGAATTACTTCCTGCTACAAAACACTAATGCTAAAGATGACTTAAACATTTAAATTTAGAGAAAAATTGAACTACCTAGTTTTGGATAGCTTTTAGCACCAGGCATACTCGCAATGTAACTGTCAGTTTAGCATCTACATTCCCCACCCCACCCAAAGTTTGGGCCAAACCTAGCCACAAGTTCCCTTCTCGCTTACACTACGTTTAACTCCTACAACGTGTAACAGTCGGAGAGCCTAGTCAGGCTCACAGGCACTTGGGAGTGTTTCAATAAAATATAATGCTAAATAAATACGAAATCTATTTACTACCAAAGTCTTAATGTTTCTATACTCTCTTTCACCTAGTAATTATTGCCGACAATTTCCTGTAAATGCCGTCCAAATGCTCATCTGCAACAAACACTGGCTGCCGCCATTGCTGCCGCTGCACACTGACACATAAATACATAGCAGGTAGGAAAGCGTGCTGCCGAAATTCTCGCGTTCGCTCCCGTTGCGCAGTTTATGTAAATGGCTGCAAGTACAGGGCTATATAGGCGGCGCACTGCATTTTGGGAAACTACCACGCTGCTTTCCAACTCCCGTACGAGCCTCGTCAAAGTTACCAGTGGAGTGTTGCAAAAACGTTGCAGCGTTGCGGCGCAAAAATGAGGTCACGAAGAGCGCCGTTGGGCGTTTCCTGATTCTGACAGCCATTTACATAAACTGCGCAACGGAAGCGAACGCGAGAATTTCGTCAGGCTTTGTGTGATTTCGCGTGACACAGCTCGGTTACGAACAGACAATATGTTTTTATAACAAGTGAACACTGTTCTTCAAATAGAAACAAAGATAGAGTAGAATGGTTGAATATTTGTGTTGTATTCGTGTGAAATCAAGCAAGCGTTGAGCGAATTTTGGCAGCACGCTTTCCTACTGCTTATATATTTATGTGTCCAGTGTGGCAGCGGCAGCAAATTGGGCGGCAGCCAGTGGGGTGGTTTGTTTGGCAGAGTGAGGCATTTGACGGCATTACAAGAAGAATTGTCCCGGCAATAAATAGGTGAAAGAGAGTATGAGAAGAACATTAAGACTTTGGTAGTAAATAGGATTTCGTATTTTAATTTAGCCGATTATAGTTTTCTTGAAAACGCTCCAAGTGCCTGTGGCTTGTGGTCGGGCTAGGCCCAAGACGCCCATCCGGCCCCCGTTAGAGACAGTTTAGGCTTGGCTTAGGGCCCTTTAGGCTGGCGCTCATAACGGGTCCTAAGTGTCCCGCTAGGATACTCTGCCGGAACGTGTAACCTGGGTATGGGTCGGCGGTTAATACCGGAACATGGGACCCCCTGGTAACTATTTCAATATGGTTAGGTTTAGGATAAGGGCTTAAGGGAAACGTAGGCGTAAGGCGACTCCGCTAAGCACTCGTTAGTGAGTAGGCCCGAAGTAACGGTCCGCATATTAAAGATAGTAAACCAAAGGGTACGTCTTTCCCGGTATACCGACCCGAACCCAGGTAAACGTTCCGGCAAGTAAAACCGGGGGGGGGGGAGAGCATAAAGCAACCCTCTGCAGGCGTCTTGACCTCTCGAAAACCCTCCTCTGACCCTCCCGCCAGAGGCCATGAAATTCCCGGTGCAGGGAAATATTCGGTGTCACCCCTGATTGTTAGATGTATTTGCGGTAAATGTATTTTTACGACTAGTAGTAGTAATAGTAGCTAGTACTACTACTAATACTAATAGTAATACCATATCAGAAAATCAACGTACAAATGTTGCGAATGCTATAACGAAAATCAGATTCACGCCCTGACAGCGCCTTCGGAATAAAAGCTCCTCCCGATTCAGTAGCCGTAGAGTTTGTCAGCCATAGCTTATCATTAAAATACGTATGTTACGTTTCGAAATATAAAGATACGCTTTATTAGTACTCTGTTGATACTGAGTATGAGGTTTATATTTATAATGCTTCTTGGTAAACACGTAAACATTTTGGCTACAGGGGACGCCATAATGGATATCATAGAAATATGGATGCCAAATAGTTAAAAGTACGATTTCGAAATGATAGTGACTAGAAAAAGGTCAGGAAACAATGTGTAACAATTATATATATAATAATATATTTACTAATAAATATCAACCTTTTACATATGTTTAATTTTTTATAAATCGTTTTACATTACCTGCCTCTCCGCGTTTTTTGCATTTGCGCCTAATCTAAAATGGCGTCCCCCATAAAGCTTGCCAAAAAAGCTATTCGGAACGAAATTAAACGACGTATTGCCTTATTAAGTGAAGAAGAAAAGAAGCAACAGTCTGAAATTGTGTGCGACAAGGTATAACGATTATTATAGTATTAGGACACGTTTTCAGCAGTTCGGTGCTTCGCCCGAGTTCAACCACAGGCACTTGAAACGTTTCAATAAAATCATAGATGGCCAGAAAAATCAATACGCAAATATAATACTAAACTGAGTAGTAAAGTACTAGAAAATTCTTAAATGAAACAGTAATGTCTTCCTTTTCACCGGCTATTATTGCCGACAGTTTCCTGTTTTCATTCGCCGTGTAAATGCTCTTAACTGCACACACACTGAGGGAAACGCCCGTCATTGCTCACTGTGCACAGTGGAGTCGTTAATAATAATATATCATATCTTACACCCTTGTTGCCAACAGTGGAGCCCAAATGGCGGGCCGTTAGTGTGTGGGTGGGGCATAGCGCATTTTACCACGGAATTGAGCAGGAAAAACTGTCCCGGCAATAATAGGTGAAAGGAAACATTATGTTTTCAATTAAAGGAACTTTTGTAAGTCGGCTAGTAATTCATATTTCGTAATTAATTTAGCATTATATTTTATTGAAGAAAGTTGGAATTATTACCCGAACCGTCGGGCGCCGCGCCAGTGAAGAAAATCGAAATTCGGTACAACGACCGTGGAAAGCCGTCCCGATGCCATTACTGTGGCATTTAGCCCAGAATGCTTCAAAGTCTGGAAAATAGTTGGACAGAACCGCAATTCCCAATAGAGGATTTTTTTATTTTCCTCTGCCCTTTTTCTCCTGTAATTTTCTTTATATTGTATTTTGGTTGTTTACGTTTCGTTGGCGCCATTAAAATTATATTTGGTTTATTTTTGGCATTAAAATTGGTCCCCGCCTATTATAATTATTTTATCCTTTTGGTTTATGGTTTTCCGTCCGCTATGGCCCAAACCCGGGGACCGCACTGAAGAAAATTTCCGAGCTTCGGCAACACTCGACCCGGTGAACGTCCCAAATCGATTAAGTGCGCCAGCAGAATGCGCAGGGCAGGAATAGAAACATGGCCGGGCCCAATCTTTTCTAGTCAATGTTTTTTC
>NW_014577820.1:131410-136410 GCF_000485595.1 Priapulus caudatus
ATTGGCCAAAGAATGGAGAATCGTGTCGTACGTTTTAGGCTGTATCTCCGGATTGGCGGTGTCTACGAGGAAGACGATTTTGCACGATGATAGGCGAATGTACTGTGTCCGATTTGAGCTCAAGTTGGATGAGTTACGCGTAGTAAATCGTAAGGTATTATAAGGCTAGTAAATGACGAATTTCCTTGTTTATTGATGTCACACTCCTCCGCTATTATCTACTCCTGATATATTATATATATATATATATGGTCATGGTCATATATTAGTTTGTGTTTAATGTCATTTAGGTTAGGTTAGGGTAGGAATTAATCAATCATTATTGAACAATTACTGAATGATATCAAAGTTGGGAACACTCCTAATGGGGCGTTAGCCGAACCTCCCTTGGCTGAAGATACGGTACCGGTTGGAGTGTTGCATTGAGTTTTGTGCCCTTGTCAGAGTAAAACACTTTATCCGGAGTTGCTTTTTTCGACACTTCGACGCCAACTTTAGTAATTGGTGTGGAGTGGGATAGCTGAAGAGTGAATATCCTGGCTTGAGTTCCAGTTCAGGCAAGATAATCTCTGGTTAATTGTTAATTTGAAACTTTTTCCACTGCGATCCGCAGTATTGATTTATGGATTTAATCAAACCTGATTCTCTCCTTGCTTGGAATAGTCCCTTAGACTATGAAGAGTACTCTTTACTAGATTACGAGATTATAATATGGGACACTAAAGTCTGCTGTCTGGCATTTCTGGCAGTCTGATGTGCCCTGGGCAATGTACGTTGCTTTTTAAAGTAACTACTGGTGGCTGGTTGAAAACCTGATGTGCAATTACTCTTTCACGGGCTATTTTAAGTATTACTTTGCATAATATGGCCGTTAATCCTAGCTAATTGTTGGAAAATAACGGCGATCTGTTACAAGTCGATCTAACTATCATTGGGATATGGTCTGACTAAAACCCTCTGTAGAAGGATGCAAGTAGGAGTTAGCCATTCCCTACTGTGAATTGGTGGGAAAGTATATAAGGTAAGGCCAAAACAAAATATAGGTGTGGTTACGGTTTCCCGACCGACCCTATTTATTCCCAGCGACCCTAAACATGTTATTGTCGATTTTCTTTAAAGTAAAAAAAAATTTTTTTTTTAAATTTAAAAACAATATGAATTGGACAGTTCCTGCTTCAAAAGGCACAACGCACATCCTTCGGACATGGTTCGTAAATAAAATGTTTCAAGAAAATAAAATGTTTTCCCTACCTACCTACCCTATTTTTTTCGGCATGTAACGGTAACCACACATATATTTTGTTTTGGCCTAAGCAAATTTCATGCTTTACCCCAACTTATGCATCTCGTACTTTTTCTGCACCGTTTTTATGTGTATCTCCTATCCATATTATCAGGAGTCTATCAATAGATCCTCTATCTAGATAATAGATCCTAGATAATCTATTGATAGACTCCTGATAATATCATATGGATAGGAGATACACATAAAAACGGTGCAGAAAAGTACGAGGTGCATTAGACATCAGGTTTTTTAACCAGTCACCAGTAGTTACTTTAAAAAGCAACGTGCATTGCCCAGGGCACATCAGACTGCCAGAAATGCCAGACAGCAGACTTTAGTGCCCCATATTATAATCTCGTAATCTATATTGATAGACTCCTGATATTATTTGTATATATTCTTGTCCGCTCATTGTCATGTTTGTTGTTTTTACAGTTTCTACGAACCAAGGAGTATACGACAAGTCAACGGATTTCAGTTTACTTGTCCATGAAGAATGAAATTGATACAAAGGAAATTCTCCAAAATATGCTTGAGAGTGGGAAGACATGTTTCATTCCTCGATACAGCACAAAGAGTTCTTACATGGACATGGTCAGGTGAGTACCGCCATGTCCCCTGTCAAGTACAGCGGTTAGGTTTCCTGATGTAAAACTGGCTAAAACTAAAAGGGTTTATTCGTTACAAATTGGTTCAATTTGTTTATGTCATATATGAAGCAATTTACAAAGAACTGTATTTGTGTTAGAAACTATTTCACACTTATTACGCCTACTGTGATCATTTCTGCATTTGTTAAGTTGCTTCACTTCATGTGTACCTACACGCCGAAACTGCACCATCACGAAGTAACATTGTCATTATCTGGTTTTGCAATTTCATTTCTAAAAGTTCTATATATAACTTTGTTGCACATTCTAGTTTTTGCTCAAGAGGTGGCGCTCATAGTCAAATACATTGTATTGCTCTCACACATTTTATGCGTGACGTTTGTTAGGTTGAAGTCTATGGAAGAGTTTGATGCTCTGCCAGTTACAAAGTGGAATATTAAGCAGCCTCTTGAAGACGAACTGTCATGTGAGACAGCATTCGAAACAGGTATGAGAGATGTTCTTATACAAGATGAGAATACTTCTCACGGTATATGTTGGAAAAGTTCAAACTTCTATTAACGGTCCTGAGATTGTCTAGACCGAATAATTCTGTCCCATATAACCTTTTTTATATTTTGGTGAGGGTTATTGGGACAGAACGGGTTGCATTGAAATTTCGTGAGATCGCATGCAAAATGCATGCGCTGCTAATGCGGCCCGTACGCCGCTATTGGCGCGAAAAAAAACCTACCGTTCCCTTCTACTTGGCTTTACCTTGCTACTGATATGTGTATACATTCACTTCAATCGTTATTCACTTCTTAAAAGGTTGTTTTTCAGAAACCCCTCTTCATTCCACTTTAGTAAATCACATTTGCCATTTACAAACAATCAGACCAATCAGAGCGAGTCTAAAATTCCGAGGTCAGCCATGCAATAAAAATTTCGATTCACTTGGACGTTGCACGTATTGAAATCGCTAAACGATCGAAATATCGTAAACGAACGTATCGAACAAAATATCAAGACGAACGTATTGAAATATCGCTAAACGAGTTCATATGGCATCTCCGCACGCATAGGTGGACTCGACCTCATCATCATGCCCGGAGTGGCATTCAACGTCGCGGGTTACCGCGTCGGCCGCGGAAAGGGATACTACGACAGCTACATCCAGAAGTGCAGCATGGCGGCGACCGGACGGCCGCAGCTCGTCGCGTTAGCGTTCGGCGAGCAGATCGTCGACGACGTCCCCGTTGAGGACCACGACGAAGCCGTTGACATGGTGCTGTACGCTGAAGCCAAGCCCGAGTGAACAGTCGAGGGTGGCGGCGCAAAGACGGGGTTAATCCGCGATGGGTGAGGTTGACATGGTGCTGTACGCCTAGCCCAAGCCAGAGTGAACACTTGAGGGTGGCAGCACAAAGACAGGGTTATTATGCGATGGGTGAGGTTGCAGGAATCCGCAACGTTGGGTAGGACAAATACAGAATGAATCTATGGCCATGTCGGTGATGCACAAGCAGAGTGAGTCTGTGGTTGCTGTGAACTTAGAATGCTGTCGTGTCATTGTCAGCAAGACTTGCTCACAAATCAAAAAAATCTCCAAAAGTGTACCTACTTGAACTTGTGTAATTTACTTTTATAAGTGTTTGATACATATTTCCATGATATTACTACATGGGTATGCAGGTAGTTTTGTAAAAATCTATCAGTATACAATTGTTTAATTTAATCGACAGATTGGTATTTTTGTATAGCAGTGTATTGTATCTTGACAGCTTCTTTTGGATACGTAAATAAGCTGTTACTGATTTCTGGTCATAGATTCAATTGATTGGATCCATTGTAATGATCGTAATGTATATTCAATCAATGGCGTTAGTGTGGAGCATAGATGCACGTTACTTAATTTACTTTGTATCATATCGGTTATATATCTGTTTGTAAGTATGCTGGATGAACTTTATTCCTTATCTGGATACATAGGCTATTGGTTGTAGTGTGATGTGTGTGTAGTTGACATGTTGCATATGAAAATACATTGTTTTGTTATATCTATCTACCTTTAAAATTCGTTCTTTCTTTACATGGACACTATAGGGAAAGTATATTACAGTTATTGTAACGGTAACGTAAAACGGTATAGAATTACGCATACATCATTCTTTCTTTGTCATTCTTCATGACAAGATTTATATATTTGAAAGTGGGAATCTATCTTGGATTGTTTTTTAAATTATATGAGAAAAAATTCGTTAAGTAAAATTGTAAATGTGTTTTTATTATGTGCAATATTTACGCACAATTACAGTATCATAAGTAACAAATAATTAACAGGGCATTAAATGTTGGCACATTCTGTATAGCCATTATGTTTGATAACTATAAGCATAAATAACATTTCAGGGCATTTGTTTTATGTCAGTTAGCACAGAAGCACTTAAATAGATAACAGACATCTATAAATTAAGACAGTTTTCACATTCTTGTAGCAATTTCATCTATGGCAGTAGAAAACTAAAGATGCGTTCAACAACATTTGAGTATTCAGCATCATAACTTAAACTGAATAAACAGTCAGCGGGTGAATCAGTAATATTAATAATAACTTTCTATGAACCCGCTATCACAGTCTTTATGTCAAAGTGTCTATATAAACCTATCATCCACAGAAAATGATTCTTCCGTCCAGCAGTGTTTGTACGTCTTTCTAAAACTTGCAATCAGCGGGTGACGTAACTCACTATCACGCGGCGTTGAGTAACCAGGATGTGACGCCATGAGATGCGGGTTATCGTTGTAATCTCGTTATGAGACGATGTTTATCACCATATAGCGGCATCAGATTATTATATCACTCACTAGGTGCTGTGTACCATAATGAGACGCCTGTTCACCGCAGTGATGTCGAGGTGTAATGTCACTAAATGTTGCTTACCATATTGAACGACATGATATAATGTCACCAGAGCCTGCTCACATCAGTAATGTCAAACTATGACGTCATTTTACGTCAAGTTAGTCGTCGTCACAGACACAGTGTCCTTTAGGTATGGCATCACTAGGTCAGTATAGATGTTTTTCACGAGAGTAAGCTCAAACTGTGATGTCACTAGAAG
>NW_014577820.1:138910-152745 GCF_000485595.1 Priapulus caudatus
GCCGGGGCCGGTTCGATGCCGCCTCCAAATGCCGTACCTTCATAATATACAGGCCCCCCTATTCCACGGCTAGCGCCCCGTGTTATAACTACCAAGTAGAGAACCTTATAAAGAGAGTGCGCTTATTCTTTACATGGCGAGTGCACATGCTTGCATACAATGGGCTATTCTTGCATGTTGCCATCTTTAGGAAGTGCGCGTTTTTAATTTACGGGTTAGGAATTACTTGTTATAGTGTAGTTTCCTGTGGTAGGAAAGCGTATAATTGCGATGAACTATTTTTAAACAAAAATTAGAAAATTTCAGCTCTTTTTCGCAATCACGTTGCCGAGTGTTGTGCTCGAGCTTATGTAATTTAGAATCCTGCTTCTAACTGTGTTGCATTCTAACTGTTCATACTATCTGCTAACACGTTAATCAATTAGTGAATATTAAACTGCGTTAACCTGATCGTTTAATAGTAAGACAAAACACCGTGATAAATACGGCAAGGTTAGTCACCATTACGTGAACACGTTGACCCCTCTGTGTGACATGCCAGAGTGCTGACTGGCATTACGCTTTCGATAGGTAACAGAACAAAGCAGCTGTTTGATGCCGAGTGTATATACCCACCATATTTACCCTGAGCTCAGAGAATTTCGTGAGAGGTGAGCTGCAATGTTTAGCGAAAGCTCTCACACTAAACAGAGCCCTGCCTATGTGTTCCCACGTGACGTTGTATAATCGGTAGAGCCTCTTCACCCGGCCGTGATCGTCATATGCGATTAGCGATAACCCCCTCTAAAATCGTTGAACACCTGCGATCTTCATCGCTATAAACCTCCTATTTAGCCAACTAACGGTCAGGATATTCGCCCAGGTGAAGACGCTTATATCTATAGCCACGGGTGCTTGTATATCCGGTGGGGCCTCCCCGTTGACACTTATGTAATCTAGATATCATTTCTAGAGATCTATAATGGGTGTCTATTACGATCTGGTATGCTGCGCCATCTACTGGTTGGATACCTGATTGGCTATGTCTACTTAGTACAACGCTGAGGATCAAATCTAGCAGCAATGTCTGTTGTAACAGGTCTGATTATTGGAAATTGGATCGAGTTAGGTCAAGGGTTAAGTACCCAGCAGTTTTCCGACCAGTGCGATTAAGTATGCGGCGCCTTTAACACAGGGATATATACCGGTACACACAACGTGTATCAATAAGGGCCCTATAGCACTAGAACGTGCATACATAGGCACCCGTGTGTACCAGTGTGTACCCTTGCGACCAGTGTGTACTGGTAAATGCCTCTACATACATGCAGACCCTTGCAGACAGCGTGTTCCCGTAAATGCCCCTATATAAAAGGAAGCATATATACATGCAGACTCCTGTACCGGTATTGGTAATAGCGTATACACATGCAGACCCTTGCAGAGAGTGTGTTCCCGTAAATGCCCCTATATAAATTGAAGCGTATACACAGCACGCAGGCGCTTGCGGCTCTAAACTTACCGAATGCTTGCTTATCGATGCGCGGCTGTGAAGCTCATCCTTGCCCGTCTGACCGACGCTATACACGTTGCTGTTGATCGTGTACACGTACGCGTTGATGTTGAAGCTGCGCGCGTCCTGCGGCGTCGGCTTCTTCTGTGCGGGCGGCGTAGTGTGCCGCAGCGTCTTCTCCTCCTCCTCGATGATCGGACTGAAGCTGGGCGTGTAGAACTTCGAGTAGAGCGAGCTGCGCGGCGTGGCGCGACTCCCCGCGTACTGCAGAGCGTTGGCGCGGTAGAAGCTGTCGCGGTTGCGCTGGGCGAAGTGCACGCCCTGGTAGTACTGCTCCTGGCCGTGTATGGCACACGCCGGATTCACGGCCGGACGACGGCCGACGACGACCGCGCCGACGTCGTCCTCCGGCGACGAAGTCCACGACGACTCGTCGCCGGACGTCTGCGAGTCGTACGACGAGTAGTCGACAGAGGGCGTTGGCGGCGCCGCGTCGAGCTCGGGCGCGGAGCGACTTGCGCCCGACTTCAGCTGCCGGCGCGCGAACGACAGCTTCGCCTTCAGCTGCTTGTAGAGTCGCTCGGCGCTCGAGTAGTCGGGACTCGGCTCTCGGGCGCGCCGACGTCCGAACGAGCTCGGCTGGCTGTCGTCGTTCGAGTCGGAGTAGTCGACGGTCGGCTCGGGAACTTCCTCGATGTCCGACAGGTCGGCCTTGCGTCGCGGCTTACCGAAATCCGCCGCCGCCGCCTGCCGACTAGGAGGCGGACGACTGCAGCTCGCCCCCGCCCCCGCGGCGGCGTCTGCAGTGTCGGCGCCGTGCACGGGGCACAGGTACGCCGGCTCGGGACTAGCGGCAACGGCGCTCTCGGTGTCGGCGAGCGGGTGCGGCGACGGACCGTGCACGGGACACGGCGTCGGCACGCCCGTCGGCGTCGTCGCCGTCTCGGACTCGTGCAGCCGGTATACGTGGTAGTGGTGGTGGTGGTGATGGTGGTGCGGAGACGCCGCCGCGTCCGCCTTCTCGGTGTCGCCCGCGAGCGAAGGTTTGCCGTCAGTTGCGACAGTGGTCGGTTCAGCTCCGTCAGGCTGCTCCCGTGGCAACACGTCCGTCGCTATCGCCTGACGTACGTCTGCAAGTAATGCGGCAATATTCTTCTTGATAAACCGCTCCATTTATTTCCAGTACTTGATTATTGAAATATTATGATACCGCTGACATGACGTGTCTGTGACGTGTTGATGACGATTTAATGTTTTCGCTTCGGCAATTTTTTAAGGTATATATATGTATATATCAATATATATATGTATATATCAATATCAATATATATATATATATATATATATATATATATATATTAATAAGCATATTTTGAAATAAGTGTAATTTATAATATATCGTAAAAAATATTATTATTATATTAAAACATCTTATATTAGTACAAATTTATACCACCACTATAATAATGTGACCACTTTATTTACATTATAATAACACATTATTATAGTGGTGATATCAATCTGTTCTAATATAAAATACTTGACGATATATTATAAATTACATTCAAATTAAACAGCATTCCGTTTGTGCCATACAAAATCAGCGATAATTTAAATTTCTACATGATGGTATGTTACTGAGTCTCTTTAATTTTTCTTTCATCTCGCGAGTGATTATAATACGCGCCGATGCTTCGGCTACCGACCTTCTAACGCCTCGTATGGTTCGGCGTATATCAACTGCTCATCAGAAGACGATGCCAGGGGGCGTGCCTGCCCCTGCGCGTCAGCTTCGTCTGTCTCCTCTAGCAGCGGCCGAGCTAACGGCCCGCGAGCATCGTCCAGTCTCGGCGCTCCCGAACCGGACGTCGTCGTACGTGTATCCCCCGACGACTCGCTCACAGTGCCGTTGTCGGTGCTGCCACTCTTCTGCAGCGGCTGTCGCGCAGTACGACCGCCAGAGGACGCCTCCGACCGACGCGTGCCTGTCTGCGACGTCGTTGATGCCGAGGGGATGCCCTGCTGCTTACGGTCCACGCTACCCTGATCGGCAGCGGTCCTGTTACTGTTCGGCGCGTGCGATCGCGCGCTCGCGCGAAGACCGTGTCCAACACCGCCGTCGGCGATCAGCGGCCGAGAAGATGACGTCACGCCGGCGTCCGGATATCGCAGCTGCTGCGGTCGGACGCCGGACGTCGATCCGGATTCGTACGAAGGACGCTGCAGTCGGCGGGACGGAGACAGCTGCCGGACGCCGTGCGTCGTCGTGCCGGATGACCTATCCGACTTGTCGGCGGTGCTGCCGCCGGTACCGTGTCGCCTTGCCTCTGCGCCCGCGTGCGCTCCGTCGCGTGGCTTTCCGCTACGGGGCGTCTGCTTCGCGTGGCTTCCCTCCTCGCGATCGTGTTTCTGATGAAGCCACGAGCGCGACGCGCGCTGCTTGCTGTCTCCGCCGCTCGTCGTTGGCAACGTCCTGCCGCTGCTAGCCGACGACGGCGTGGCGACGCTCCACGCCTCGCGCACGCCTCTACTGGCGTGCTTTCCTTCGTCGGGCGCGAGCAGCACGTTTCCGTTCAGCGCGCGAAACCGCGGCTTGTAGTTTTTCTCGATGCCCGAAAACAGCGGGTGAGCGAAGCGGCCGTTTTTCGACTTCTTTCGATCCGCATCCTCGCTGACCACCGTCACGGAAGCTGGCACGCGGTTGCTGTACTGACTCTCCTGGTCGGAATCCTGATAGAGCGGATTGTACTTGACGCCTTGGTCTAGACCGTCGTCGGCGTCCTTGACAAGTGTGTCTTCGGACGTCTCCGACGTGTTGGCGACCGTCTTAGTTCCGAATCCAAGCAGAGGCCATCGTTGAAACACCTTGTTTTTCATACCGCCGAACGCTTCCTAAAATGAAAAGATATACTCTCGTCTTAGAATTTCATAAACGTTTTGCATTATCATCGTGCTTTTCGTTGACCGCGGACGAGGATGAACAGTCTTATACGACAGTTCGCTATCTGGTTCTATATTCTTCGTTCTTCCTCCTCGCGTTGCCATTGTGTTACGTACCTACACCGACGTACATGCAGGGTCAGCGCAATACCGACCAGCCGACGCACTGTCTTGTTGAAGCAACATAAATGTCGTATCCATCCACATCTACTCGCGTGTCTTCCGCTAGGGGGCAGGGCGACGGTAGGATGCGTGGCGTTGGAGAAACACCGTGATTAGATCGTCACTCGAATAACAATGCCGACGCCAGGTTAACTCGTGTGTCACCGCGACAGGCGACGATGAATATAACAAGCGAGCGATATAGCGTTCGCCGTGACGTAGTGTATAGACGTTAGCGTAACCGCACACGACTGCCGTATGAGATCAAACCACGTATAGCCATTGCCGCTGTGTCAGTCATAACTGTAGCGTTAAGTAACACTTTTGTCTGTAGCCACTGCCGCCGCAAAGGGTATAAAACACTTGCACACGTGTGTCCGTCGGCACAAATGTAGCTACGGTCGACTATGGTCACCGCCGCTGCGGATTGTAATCCACGTGTCCGACGGCACTGCCGCCACGTGAGGCAATACAGTGGTGCGTGCGTGTGTGTGTGCGTGTGTGTCGGCCCTGCCGCCGCGTGAGGTAACGCAACCGTCCGTCGGCACGCTCGGCGATTGCTTAGACGAGCGACCACTCTCGCTCTCGCGGCGCGCGGAGAGGCGCCGATTGGACAACAGCGCTCGCATTGTCGCCTCGCACGTCGCGCGAACCACCGTTGTTTGTTAGCGCTCATCTGCAAAAACTGCATAGCGGCGGCAAGGCGCGAAGAACAATGCGGTCTTTATCTGCGACAGTGTCATTGGACCTGCCCCTCTGCCGTGCTCGTCGGCCGGCTAACGACGCCGACAAATTGCGGGCTTGTGTGCGGCACGCACGCACGCCAGTTGCTGACTTCGCGGCTGGCAGGTAAACGACCCCGTGTACGGAGTCTATAACTCCACTGAGCTGACTAAGTTAAGCCGGCGCTTACGTGTGTCACCGCTGTGACGTGTGCCGTATCTATGACGTACGTCTTAACTATGACGTGTGCCGTATCTATGACGTATGTCTTAACTATGACGTGTGCCGTATCTATGACGTATGTCTTAACTATGACGTGTGCCGTATCTATGACGTGTGTCGTTGGTATGACGTGTGCCTTAACTATGACGTGTGACGTTGGTATGACGTGTGCCTTAACTATGACGTGTGTCGTAGATATGGCGTGTGTCGTAGCTATGACGTGTGTCGTAGATATGACGTGTGTCGTAGATATGACGTGTGTCGTTGATATGACGTGTGTCGCAGCTATGATGTGTGTGACGTAGATATGACGTGTTCCGTAGCTATGACGTGTGACATAACTATGACATCTGTCGTAGATATATATAACGTGTGTCGTAGCTATGACGTGTGACGTACATATGACGTATGCCGTAGCTATTACGTATAGGCCTATATGCCGTACCTACTATGTGTGGCACAGTTAGTTCTAATTGTCCGTCCAAAGATACCATACAGCCCATACTACGACCTCATCACGACGTCCATCAAATGACGAAGAATAATCCGAGTCAACGCCGGCAGGGTAAATTTTATCCAAGATTACTGTCTCCTGTAAACGACGGCTGTTTTTTTTCAGCCAAACGATCATAATGACGATAGTTATGGGATATATTTGACAGTATGGAAATCTCGTCTACTCGTTTGTTTTGTCGGTGTAACGATTGGATATTACTTCGGCAGCGCCAGCGACTCGTTACGCTCTTATACTGGTGTTGACGCTCCCAAGCTAAAATATACGTCGCTTCCTATACGTTGGAACGGCGTCCCGGCTGGTAAACCCTTGCACGCGTTAACACGAACACCTAATAGAGACGTAACCCGTATTTTGCAGATTGACCGGATGGCAACCTCGCAGGATGGCAGGTGGCATATCAAAATGGTTTATTATATAAAGTTCAAAAATCAAAATATAATGGTCCTCATACGCGGCATATAATTTATATGATAATTTACGGAACGTAAACGTAAACGTAGGCAGGGCCCACAAAAGCGGATATGTGTCCGGCACTACACTACATATATATAGTATCAGGATAGTATAGTAGCGAACAGTAAAGGCAGTTATTTTCTGGTAGATCAAAGAGGATTTCGTACTGTGATAACGATGTCAGCCTTTGTCCCTTGCTCATTAGGGTGTGATGTTAAGTCCATTAAATCGTACTAAACCTAATACACGACCATTTTACACGTGTGACATCGGCTGGGCAAAGATAACATGTTTCGGGAAAACCGGTCATTATTTTCGTCCAGTAATCGCGTGAAAGGCGTCAAGGCGTTGAGGCATTCACTTATACCTGGCAGTATCATACATATAGCCAAAATATATCTCTAAATTACATTATTATATACCATTTGCTTATTAGAAACTAAACTGTTGAAAGTACATGGACTAGCTATCTCTATAACAACGAGGCGTGTGATGGGGATTGAAAAACCCCACATTAGCTCAACCACAGGCTGGACCGAGCTGCACACTATAGTGATGGTATCTTTTCACTATAGCATAAATATATGCACTGCTTACATTTATTAGCTATACCGCTTTGTCTATAGAAAAGAAAATGCATCGTACCGTGATTGTAGCATCTCTATCCATGATCCTCCCCGCCGGCGCACCTCGGCAGTATGTCACAGCTAACAGTACCTCCGACCGGCTGACTGCCGCCCACCTGTCCCTCCGACAGAGGCTGCCATGCGCACATATGGTACATTGTGTTTCCTTCTAAACGAATCGAGGGTGGCGTGCGGCAGCACATGCGGGCGTGCGTATGAGACTCTGCGTGTGCGTTTGTAAGTGGGTACCTCTGTGAGTATATTCCCACTGAGAATAATCAGGTTCCGGGTGGACGCTAGATAGATAGGCGTTGTCTTCCAGATGCCAAGCGCCGTCAGTACAAGCCATCCTGCTGACGGTGCTGCACGCTTTCGTCGGTCCCTCACTCACTCGATCGTTCACTCCTCTCTCAGCCTGTCTCCCCACGCACGCACGCACGCACGCACGCGCGCTCGCTTGCGCCCTCCCTCCCTCACGCACGCACGCACGCGCGCTCGCTTGCGCCCTCCCTCCCTCACGCACACACGCACGCGCGCTCGCTTGCGCCCTCCCTCCCTCACGCACGCACGCACGCGCGCTCGCTTGCGCCCTCCCTCCCTCACGCACACACGCTCACTCACACGCTTACTCACTCACTCACTCACTCACTCACTCACTCACTCACTCACCCTCGCCCACCTAGCCATCCACCCATGCACTCACTCACTCGCGCGTTTGCAAGTTTGGATTCACTACTCCAGCTTGTTGAATACTTGTAGTCGATTTCTGTGCCGATATTCGAGTCCAGTTTCGATCACGCATCGCCCGGATTTTGTCCCCCTTAAATCTAAGAGCTGAAATTATAATACTGTGTGTCGCGACCGCTACGTGGCGCAGGCAGCTCTGTTCCTCGCGTGTCTGTCAACAGATGCGCGTGAGTGCGTGCGCACAAAGCATCCCCGTGAGCGATTATCTCCACAATTATCGTCTCCTTTTCTTGTGCACTTTCTGTTATGTTGCGCTTCGATGCTTTCACGGCGCGTACGACACACATAGAGTGTGTGCCCTTACGTGGAAAATGACTCTACACATCCGTACTCCGGGCGCTCCAAAATGCCCGCGTCCACCTCAACTAGCGCCTTTGTTTGTGACAACCGCAATATCTTACTGTCACAGACGTGCTGTGACTAAACAGGTATAATATGCTCCTACACGTTCCCCCATTCCCGACAAAATAATAATGAGATATATAGTGTCGCGAAATAGATGACAATAGCGCCTTAATCATGTCGCACCTTACGCGTAAATTGTGCAAATACGTTTACAGTAATTACTAATTAATCGTGTATATGGTTTAGAACGCATTCTCCACCCCGCTCTCCTTGCTCTTTCTCTCTCTTTCTCTCTCTCTCTCTCTCTCTCTCTCTCTCTCTCTCTCTCTCTCTCTCTCTCTCTCTCTCTCTCTCTCTCTCTCTCTCTCTCTCTCTCTTACTTCATAATGTAGAACAGACCAAGTATTCTCAAGGCATGCAGTCCATAGAATATGGTAAACACAGCATCGCTGTTCTAACTACACTCCTTCTATTGTGAAGAAATACCGGGCCCCCATCTGTTATACTGTTTACAATAGTATAATAGTACAATAGTATACTGTTTACAATAGTAGTAATTGACAGCAATCTGGTAGGAATTTGAAGAATACGGAATTATTAAACGGTATATAACACCAGCATGTGTTCACGCATGCACATATATGTGTATACATTAGCTTTGTTTTACAAACGACAGTGCTGTAAATTAACTCATATAGGTGCCGACGTTCTCATCAAAGCCCTGGAGTGGAGTCAGCAGGGAAACATATCGAAGACGTTACAATTCTCTTATTCGATGTATTACTGCGCCAGTACAACAGGTGCTGTGACTCTGGTGGGTGGCCACGAGGGCCTATACCACAGATCTATATATATGTAAATTGTAATATAATATGTATAATTCATATATAATCGTTTATGTAGAGCAGCTAGTGGCCTGTACCAATATATAACTGCATGG
Organism: Priapulus caudatus; assembly: GCF_000485595.1. Lineage (NCBI taxonomy): Eukaryota > Metazoa > Priapulida > Priapulimorpha > Priapulimorphida > Priapulidae > Priapulus > Priapulus caudatus. The sequence continues at coordinate 148,078 of NW_014577820.1, forward strand.
TGGCACCTGGGAACGGATGAATAGTACAACTTGATGCTGCATGCCGTATATATATTCGATTGCGAGAGTAGCAAGCAAATAGTAAGCAAAATAATAGAAATGAGATATTTTAATCCGTGCTCGTAAACGGTATTTGATTGATTAGTGCATGCGCATGAGTATCCATTATAGTCCGGTTTCCAGGTTAATTGCTTCTTTCTTCTACACAACCGCCGCTTGCGTGTTTTTCGCAGTCACGTGCTTAGCAAAATCTGTTTTGCAATATAGCTTGCCGTCATTCTGGTGGTAGGTGCTTAACCTGAAATTGGTTTGATAGAAATTAGTAGAAATAAAAACAAGACCCGTGCTATACTGGGCACGCAGCTACCCTTCACATGTCAGCAGAAAGGACATTTTAATGTCCTTCCAATAACAAAGAAAAATCATAACATATTTTCACGAAGTGTGAACAGTGACGCTGTCACTCGAGTAACTGCGAGTGTAGCTTCCATATTTGGGTTACGCGACAATTAAGAGAGATCACGCCAGACGGTCATCGTCCTATTCGCGCGACATCTGTCGGTGAGAATTGCTATTATGCCGGAGGAAGAAAGCTGCAGTGTGATATTGCCTAGCATGCCTAGCGCCGACCTGAAATTTTTGGTTGCTCGTCGCTGCAACCTGCAACCGCAAGCGATCGGTCGATATGTGCACACATGCGATTTCGAAGCAATTCTAGAGCAATTTGGGAGCGATTGGTAGCGATGAGTCGTTCAAAATCAAACAAGTCTGATTTTGCAAGCGACCAGCAGCTGGGGCGTTACGGGTTACAGTTGCACATTCCCGCAGACGTAGCGATTTCACAGCAATTTTTACAGCGATTCTAGAATTGCTGTCAAGTTGTATGAAAAAATTGCAGGTCTGCGCTAGGCTTTAGGCTCGCACGCGACGAAATAGGATTCACGATTAATTTAAATATAGCGAGCGATTAATTTAATCAACACGTCGCACGCTACGGACACTTACTGCAGCGTCATTTTGCACACGGAGCATCGTAGACAGGTCTTGTGGAACACCTCCTTACCGGCAGCCACCCTCTCAGCAGCGTAGACCGACTTCCCACAAGCACCACATTTCTCCGTCTTCACTTCCTGCAAGACGCCCGCCAGGGGGAAAGGCGAGAGAAGTGAATAGATGTAAATCTATGATCTATCTAATGAAAAGATAGACCTAACCTATCTAGATCTATCATGATGATCTATAGATCTATCTGAGATGATAGATCTAATTTATGATCTATCTAATGAAATAGATGTAAATCTATTAATAGATGTAAATCTAATAAAGTCATGAATGCTTATAATGAACAGTTTATCACGTGTTCCTGAAAAAATCTACCGAGAACTCGTACGCTCCGACAACTCGTGTCGTGTGCCGGCTAGTAGTATACCTAACTGTGGGTATCTTCTATACACGCGTGTTGAAAACCGCTTCGTCGAACATGGTCTTTCTGCTATATACCAGCAGAGAGACTTCGTGGGCGCCTGGGGGAACGATGACTGTGGCGAACAATCGGTAATGATTTATGCTGTGTCGCATCACATTAGACTGTATACCTACTTGTAGCTGCATGACTGCATTTATATATCCGAAATCCGGTTCAGGCGCAATTACCTGCCCCCCCCCCAATTCAATTGCATATATTGCTTAGCGTTAGTCATAAGGATGGGAGTGCTAAGGTTAGCGGTGTTACCGTTAAGGTTTCGGTTGTTAGTTATCGAATTGGTTTAGATAAGCATCAGCCCCAACTCTAGATTTACATACTCGCTATAGCCGTAGCATTGTATAGACAACATCTACCCGTGTAGCCCCTTCGCTTCCACCACAGGAGGCTGCTGAAGTATGAACGAGCGTATTACAAAGCTGAAGCTAATCCCCGGCCTACGCCTCACCACGCCCCATGTGATATATATCATTACCTCCGCCAAGGATGTTTTCGCCCCTGTTAGTTTGTTTGTTGGTTTGTTGGTTTGTTTGTCTCTCAACAGGATATCTCAAAAAGTTACGGACGGATTTTTATGAAATTTTTTGGACGGGTTGGTCTTGGGCCAAGAATCAATCGATTACATTTTGGTGGTGATCCGGATTCAGATCTGGATCCAGGATTTTTTTTTTTGCTTTTTCATCATTGATGGTAGGTAGTGTATATAACGGTTTACTCTCTTGCGACTAGCCCGTGACTTTATGTCTACTGTATTCGCCTGGTGTGTCTAGGGGTTTATGATGTTAAACCCGACTACAAATTAGATTTAAAAAATATATATTAAAAAAAAATTAATCAAACTCTATATTCGGTGTACCAGCAAGATTGGAGGGGGGGGGGAGGAAGGTACTGTTACGCTGTGGCGGAAGTTTGCTATCTCCGATTGGCATATTGGATAGGAGACGCGATTGTTTGACATGCACAAACGTATAAAAATCGAGTTGTGTAGCATGGTGAGTGCGCCACGCACGATTGTCGGCGTATTCCCGTTTATCGCCTGCATGATGCATGGGTAGCAAATATTTGATTTATTATTCCGGTCATAGGTCAACTTTCCATCTGTCAACACGCATACTGCGCTGCCGGATACCGTATATATCGGTTCAAGCCTACTTTTAAAGCTCCGGATAAAAAATCATTCTTAGTAGCTGCATGATCGATCAACTAGTATATAGGCCTACATCAAGTAGAGCCTATAGAGTATTAATTAATCGTTGGACTAATTAGGAGCTCACAAATAATATATATATATATATCAGGAGTAGATAATAAGGAACCTACTATCTACTCCTATTATCTACCCTATTAATTACTCCTGATATATATATAACATATAACCCATGTAATATCTTATCAAACATTATCATATTCATTCTTATCAAGTATGAATAATATTCTTAATTTTTTAGAATCAATACAGGAGAGTACCGCACAGTTCCTAAAAATTTTCACGACACGACTAGCTATACACGCAGAGGCGCACGTGCACGCGTACAAACGCGCATTACATCCCCGGTCCCATGCGCACAACCCCACAAGCACGTACACGCACGTACTAACTGTATGGCATGTATTTTGTTTCATAATTCGATTTTTTGTTTTATGGTTGATTTGATCACATATAACATTCACGGATCGAATGCTTCGATTCACGGATCGAAATAGAGAAAGAGGGACGAGGTATATAAGGAGGGGAGAAGGTGGTACAGGAGGAAGAAGAGAAAGTAGAGGACGAGAGAAAAGGTAGTGGGGGAGGAAGAGGGGAGAAGGGGTGGGGGTAGAAGAGGTAGAGGACGAGGGAAAAGGTAGTGGAGGAGGAGAAGGGGAGGAGGTAGAAAAGGGGGACATGAAGGAGGTAGAAAAGAGGTACAGGAAGGAGGTCGAGGAAGAGGGTAGAAAGTGGTCGAGGAGGAGGGTAGAAGGTGGTGAGGGAGGAGGGGAGGAGGGGAGGAGGTAGAGGAGGGAGGAGGTAGAGGGGGAGAATGTGGTGGAAGGGAGGGGGAGTTGACAGATAGGGGAGAGAGGAGGTAGTGGAGGGGGAGAAGGTAGAAGAGGGAGTAGGTAGAGGATGGTGGGAGAAGACGGAGGAGGTAGAGGAGGGAGAGAAAATGGTGGAGAAGGTGAAGGAGGAGGAGGGTAGAAGGTGGTGGGGGAGGAGGTAGAAGAGGGAGGAGGTAGAGGGGGGAAATGTGGTGGAGGGGAGGAGGAGTTGGGAGATAGGGGAGAGAGGAGGTAGTGGAGGGGGAAAAGGTAGAAGAGGGAGGAGGTCGAGGATGGTGGGAGAAAGTGGAGGAAGTAGAGAAGAAGGAGAGGGAGAATGTAGAAGAGGGAGTAGGTAGAGGATGGTGGAAGAAGACGGAGGAGGTAGAGGAGGGAGAGAAAGTGGTGGAGAAAGAGGGGGAGGAGGAGGGTAGAAGGTGGTGGGGGAGGAGGTAGAGGAGGGAGGAGGTAGAGGGGGAGAATGTGGTGGAGGGGAGAGGGAGTTGGGAGATAGGGGAAAGAGGAGGTAGTAGAGGGGGAGAAGGTAGAAGAGGGAGGAGGTCGAGGATGGTGGGAGAAGGTGGAGGAGGTAGAGGAGAGGGAGAAGGTAGAAGAGGGAGTAGGTAGAGGAGGGGGAGAATGTGGTGGAGGAGGACGAGGAGTGGGGAGATAGGGGAGAGAGGAGGTAGAGGAGGGGAAGAAGGTAGAAAAGGAGGATGTAGAGGATGGTGGGAGAAGGTGGAGAAGGTAGAGGAGAGTGGGAGAATGTGGAGGAAGTAGAGGAGGGGGAGAAGCTGGTGGAGAAGAAGGGGGAGGAGGTGGTAGAAAAGGAGAATGGGAAGAAGGGGGAGGAGGTAGAGGAGGGAGGAGGTAGAGGAGGGGGAGAATGTGGTGGAGGGAAGAAGGGAGGGAGGGAGGGAGGGAGGGAGGGAGGGGGTCGAGGTGGTAGTGAGTGAGTGAGAGAGGGAACGGAAGGAGGGAGGGAGCGGAGCGGAATCGAGTTGGCTAAGTGAAATGCAGAGAGGAGGGAAGGAGGGGGGTCGGGGTGTCAGATGGTAAGTAGAGTGCAGAGAGCGGAGGGAGGAGGGGCGAGGGAGGGAGAGAGAAGCGAGGAGCGATCGAGGCGTCCTTGTGGGCTCACATGGCAGCTCGGCCCGCAGAATGGC
>NW_014577820.1:152755-153518 GCF_000485595.1 Priapulus caudatus
GGTCCAGGGAGTCCGGACCCCTCCTGCTCGCGCCACGCGAACAACCATTGATATGAGGGGGCATAATTTCAAAAAAAAATTGGGTTACCAGAACCACCTTCGCGTGCTCGCAAGTTTGGGTTACGATTAGACCCCCCTGGTACCCAAATCCTGGTCACACGCCCCTGCACGAGACAGAACAGCAGAAGAGGACACGACGACAGGGACAGAGACAGAGGACAGAGACAGAGACAGAGACAGATACAGACGACAGAGACAAGAGACAGAGGACAGAGACCAGAGACAGAGACAGAAGACAGAGACAGAGAAAGAGACAGAGACAGAGAGAGGAGAGAGAGAGAGAGAGGAGAGAGAGAGAGAGGAGATCGAGAGAGAGAGAGAGAAGAGCCCGAGATGAGAGAGAGAGAGAGAAAGCAAAACGTTTGAGGCTTCACAAACGTTTATATTTTTACACTGTATACAGTGTTTGACGAAACTAATTCTAACTTTAGTAACCCACCAAATGCTTATCACTCCTTTCATCGTGTGTAGTACGTTCAAATTGAGTTTTTCTATTGCTTTCATCACATAGTTGAGAGTTGAAACTCTCTCCCTCTCGAATGAAAAAATTTGAAAATGGAAGCTTTTCTACTGCAATCGATCTAGTTCCTTCGTTGTTATATATATATATCAGGGGTTAATAATGACAAATAAGTTAAGGGGTTAATATATTAAGGGGGTTAATAGATATTTGTCATTATTAACCCCTGATATATATATATAA
>NW_014577821.1:0-2096 GCF_000485595.1 Priapulus caudatus
TGGGGGAGGAAGAGGAGACGAAGAAGGAGAAGGAAGAGAGACTGGGGGAGGAAGAGGAGACGAAGAAGAAGAAGGAGGATGAGCAGGTGGATGAGGAGCAGGGGGAGAGGTGTGGGTTTCAAGTGAGATCTAAGCCGGACACATAGAACTAACTATTCTGAGGCGGACGAGAAGGTTTATCGTGTCATACTGCGACGATGTCACCAAGCTGTGACACTGTCGTAACACTGTGACAATGTCACAAGACTAGGACAGTGTCGCCAGACTGTGACTGTGTAACATTACTGTGATAGTGTCGCCAAACTGCGATAGTGTCACCAGTCTGTGACGGTATTACTGGACAGTGAAAGTTACATCAGACGCCGACGATGTGAACAGAGTGCGACATTTGTGTGACATCATATACAGTGCAGCTATGCTCTAGACAGTGTCTGTGTCTTTGTATCGCGCTACACTGCGAGAAAACTCGGGATTCTGGCAAGGCTGTGACGACACGGTGACGTCACGCCGTAATAACGCGCGCGTCGGACAACAATAGCAGACAATGGCTGCTGCTGCGCGCCTGCCCGCCGCGCAAGACAATTGGATGCCATGACAACGAACACGCGCGCGCGCGCTTTTTTTGGAGCGCGGAAACGGCTCGTTTTCGCGCCGAAGTAATTGCGGCGACACGCTCCGCCCCCTTCCGTGAATAGAGCATACGAGTTTGTCCGGCGGCGAATCAGATATCGGCTGCGCTTCTTTATGTTTGCGGGAAGTTTTGGCGTAAAACATACCGCGCGCCACGCGTGTTCAGCTTGATTTCAGGAAAGGCAAGGGAAGACTGATTTTCACATTAGCCGGAAATGTGTGACGGCGCCAATAAACAGAAGGCGAATAGGAGTGGGCGCATTCTTACGGCATGCAGGTTTCAACTGACCGCAGCGCCATCTAGAACTATACGGAGGAATTATAATAAAATATAATAATCGGACATGATATGATTTTGCGATTACATGACAGGGGTAAAACGAGGGTCACTCTAGGACTCCCAGTCATGATCGGTAATGATGGGGTTAGGATTACATAAGGTTTATGTGTAAGGTTAGGTTTGAGGTTATGGTTATGGCTATGGCCTGGGTTAGGGTTAGGGTAATGATAATAATCATAATGACGACGATGATGATGTTGTTGTTGGTGTTGATGACGATGACGATGATGATGATGATGATGATGATGATGATGATTATGACGATGATGGTGGTGGTTGTGATGATGTTGACGACGATGATTATTACGATGACGATGATGACGTATGTGTGCACTACGCTCCTAAAATAGACCCGAGCCACAGAAAATAACACGTTGCGTGCCTTACATTCTCTCTATACACACACGCGCCCCGCTTACCCGTCGACCGCGCTCTACACGTGACGTGTTGCGTCTGCGCCCGTCATCTGCCAGTTATCCCGCCCGATCCCCGCCTGATCCACGCGCGCACACGCGCACGCTCGAAACGTTCCCGCGGGAAAAAATAAACATGCGCCGCTGCGGCTGCGGCTGCCTCGCCTCGCTGCTCCGGCGGTCGGACGCACGGAGCCAGAAGGTCATCAGCCTCTCCCGCTACGGACCGGGATAAACAGGAAATGAAGCCAGGCTCCGAAGCGGCTTCCGCCGGCAGCGGCGTCTCCAGCGGCGGCGGTTGTCGCCGCGGGAAGGCTTGCTGCGTCGCTGGCGTGCCATTATCTCCTCCCTCTCCTCCTCCTCCCCTCCTCCTCCTCCTCCTCCTTCTCCCCCCGATCAGCATGCGTCGTTCGCAGTGACGCGTGCCCTTAATTTGCGGAGGAATAATTTATCGGACAGAGGCGGACACCGCCGCTGAGGGGAAGATGATGCGAGGCGTGCAAGCGAAGCGAAAGCAATAAATGTCAGGCGAACGGTGAAAAAGAAGTCGAGTAGGTTAATTGCCAGCGATTCGCGCGTGCGCGAAAAAAAAGCGCGCGTGTGCGTGTGTGAGTCGCTCCCTCTTCCCCTCCTCCACTACACACACCCCACCCTTCCACCACCCCTCCTCCACTACGCCCACCCCACCCTTCCACCACCCCTCCTCCACTACG
>NW_014577821.1:2106-6576 GCF_000485595.1 Priapulus caudatus
CGTTCGCAAGTGACGCGGTGCCCCTTAAATTGCGCAGGAATAATTTATCGGACAGAGGCGGACACCGCCGCTTGAGGGGGAAGATGATTGCGCAGGCGTGCAGCGAAGCCGATAAAGCAATAATGTCAGCGCGAACGCCAGTTGAAAAAGAAGTCGAGTAGGTAATTGCCAGCGATTCGCGCGCGTGCGCTGGAATACAAAAAAAAGCGCCGCCGTGTGCGCGCAGTGTTGAGTTGCTTCCACCATCCCCTCCTTCCACTACACCCACCCCTACCCGTCCACCACTCCTCCTCTACTACACCCACCCCACGCCTTCCACCACGCTCCTCCTACTACACCCACCCCCACTTCCACCACCCCCTCCTCCACTACACCCACCCCTACCCTCCACCACCCTCCTCCACACACCCACCCACCTCCCACCACCCCTCCACTACAACCTACCCCACCTGTCCACCACCCCTTCCTCCACTTACACCCACCCCACCCCTCCTCCACTACCACCCACCCCACCCTTCCACCACTACACACACCCCACCCTTCACCACCCCTCCTCCACTAGCCCACCCCACCCTTCCACCCCCCTCCTCCACTACACCCTCCCTCACCCTTCCACCCTAACCCCTACCTCCACACACCCTCCCCAACCTTACCACCCAGCCCCTCCTCACTACCCTTACCCCATCCTTCCACCACCCCCTCCTCATCTACACCCACCCCACCCTTCACCACCCCTCCTCCACTACACCCACCCCACCCTTCCACCACCCCTCCTCCACTACACCCATCCCCACCCTTCCACCAACCCTCCTTCACTACCCACCCACCCTTCCACCCACCCTCCTCCACTCACACCCACCCCACCCTTGCCACACCCTCTCCCTACTACACTTCCACACCCCTCCCCATCCCCTACCCTTCCACCACCCATCTCATCCACTACACCCACCCCACCCTTCCACCACCCCTCCTTCCACTCCACCCCACCCTTCCATCACCCTTCCCCACTACACCCACCCCCACCCTTTCCACACCCCGGCCTCACACACCCACCCCATCTTCCACCACCCCTCTCTCACTACACCCTCCCACCCTTCCACCACCCTCTCTCCAATTACATCCCACCCCACCCTATCCACCACCCTCCTCAACTACACCCCCCCATCCCTTCCACCACCCCTCCTCCACTACACCTCCCCACCCTTCCACCACCCTCTTCCACTACACCCACCCCACCCTTCCACCACCCCTCCTCCACTACACCCACCCCACCCTTCACCACCCCTCTTCCACTACCACCCTCCCTCACCTCTTCCACAATCGTAGTGTTTATTTCCGTGCAGCCGCTTAGTACACGTACCGATTAATAAATGAAATTACTACTGCTAAAAACTCGATGGCTTAGTCTGAATGATGCGTAATATTTGTTGCGTGGTGTCATTCATCGTGCCGCCTGACGGACACGCAGCCGCCGACACATGTATAGTACATCGGCTGCCACGTGTTATAACACACACCACACACACACACACACACACACACACTACACACACACACACCCACACACACACACCCACAACACCACACACACACACACACACACACAACACACACACAACACACCACACACACACACACACCACACACGTACGCACGCACGGCACACGACGCGCTGCGCGCGTGTACGCACGCACACGTACGCACGCACGCACGCACCGTGCACGCACGCACACACACACACACACACACACACACACACCACACAACGACACACACGCACCGCACGAACACACGCACGCACGCCCGCCCGCCCCGCACGCACGCGGCACGCACGCACGCACGTACGCCACGATAGGTATAATATATAGCGTAGTATAATAGTATATATTAATGCTACAGTAATTTACAATTCAATTTATTATGCTGGATGCACAATTACCAACACTATCATAACTTTTGCATATTCACGCATCTACGCGCATGCGATCTCCCGAAAGTTCCAAAGAACAGGGAAAATGCTTCTATGCAATGACCGGCGCTTCGATGACCGTTAGGTTCGTTACGGGCGTTAATCTCAGTTCATATCAAGAGTAACTATAGAGTATGATCTTTTTCGTAAAATTCCACAGCAATACAGTACTTCTTACTCCCGCTAACAACTTATTAGTAATAACGAAAACAACATACTTATTTATCATTTGATACAACATCGTGCCGAAAAGAAAACACGCATCGCAGGCACTCGGTAACGATGACAACGGTGGCGTCATGATGGGAGCTTCGCGCGTACAATGTGCATTTACTTTCCTTTCATAGCGCTCGCGCGCACGCCGCACAGGCAGAGCGTCATGTAAGCCTCACTCGCACGCGAGGTTGTTGTCACAGTGATTCCTTCTCCTCCTCTCCTCCTCTTCCTCCTCCCCTCCTCTTTCTCCCATTCCTCTTCTCCTCCCATCCTCATCTTCTTCCTCCTCACATTGCTCCGCCTCCTCCTCCCCCTCCTCTTTCTCCTCCCCTCCCCTCCTCTCCCCCTCCGCCTCCCTCTCCTCGCCTCCTCTCCCTCCTCTCCTCCTCCTTTTCCTCCTCCTGCTGACCCTACCCTTCTCTTCTCCTCCTCCTCTTCCTTCCCTCCTCCTCCTCCTGCTCACCTACCTCTCTTCCTCCTCCTGCTCACCCTCCCCTTCTCCTCTCCTCCTCTTCCTCCTCCTGCTCACCCTCCCCTTCTCCTCCCCTTCTCCTCCCCTCCTCCTCTCCTCCTCCTCCTCCTCCTCTTGCTCACCGACCCCTCTTCCTCCCCTCCTCATCCTGCTCATCTTGCATGGCCACGACTCGCATCCCATCGCCTCCGATATATACTCACGACATGGTAAACAAATGCCGGGCCGCTTGCTTCGACTAATGATGTAATTGTCCGAGTGGCGGGGCCGTCATCTGGAGCGAGGACGCCGACATTGGCCCTTGACATTTACGATCGTGTATTTAGTTTACCGACAATTAGGTCCCGGGCTCGACGATCGTTGAGCGGCGGCTAGGCGCCATGTTCGCATGCGCACGTAGAGGGCGCTCGGGTCGCGTCGGTGTGCGATGACGTCAATGTGACGTAGCGGTTAGGGAAGGTTTAGGCGGGGGGGGGGCATACAACAGCAGCCTTCCGCCGATTTTGTCTCCGTTAAAGGCTTTCTTTTGATGCATCTTCGTGTGTGGTGGCCTTCTTGTGTTTGCATTATGCACGCAAAGTAGATGTCTCGTGGACGTCTAGAAAGCATTGTAAGTCAGATTGGTCTTCTAGAGAGTTGCGTAGCCATGGTGACCCGTCCGCCATTTTTGTGTTTCATACGGGATCCGACTACAGGCTAAAACATCTGGCGAAAGTGTCGAGTAAAGATTGAACTTTGAATCTGTGATCATTTAGCATGAATAAAGTGTATGTCGCGTATGCACCGAAACTCTCTACGTATTTTTAATTAATTTCTGTTCGATGCTTAATCAGGCCTGCTGCCTATGGACGCCCTCTATTGTTGTACACCACCTTAAGGTAAAGAGACAAAACGAGCTGTTCTTGTGTCACGCATTTTGATAGGCGTGTAAAAAACGAACGCAGGTTGGAGAAAACTCGAAGCTACAGCGTGAGCGTATATAAGAGTCACGTTTCTTGATGTTTCTTTGTTTTTGCAAAAAAATTCATGATATCAATATTTCTCTACCGATGCTCAGTCGTTCGTGAGGCCTCTATCACGTGATCAGTCACGTTTACAACGTAGAGAAGACACGTAGCACATTCACATAGACTGTGCACATGCTGTTGTAATAGGCCTACTGATCCAGACGATACGTCAGTGCATGTACAGTACTGCGAATGACTATATGGCGTGGACACATAGCCGACAGAGCTATAAGGGGTCCTTCATAGTGCACGCGTAAATTTATAGAATAACTACAGGAATTTATAACTGATCGCCCAATTATAAATTTACCCGCTCCAGTCGATTAAATCATTTCGCCGTAATGAATGCGTGCGAATTAGGTAGAAACTGTTGTTGATTTCGAGTGGGAGAGAAGATATTTCCCGCATATATATATCACTCCCGAATCCCCGATAGTATATGCGTCCGATAGTATGCGCGTGTGCGTGTACGTGTGCGTGTGCGTGTGCGTGTGCGTGTGCGCGCGTGTGTGTGTGTGTGTGTGCGTGCGCGTGTGTGTGCGTGTGTGTGCTATAAAGCACATCGCGCGACAGCGTTGCCGCATGAATAACGAATGGAATAGCGAAGGCAAACTATCCGCTTCCGCCGGAAGCAATCACGTGTGTCGTCGCCGGTGACGTCGTCACACACACAAAGACGTCGACGAGGAACATCAATAAACAATATCGTCATAGAGAGAGAGAGAGAGACGGAGAGAAAGAGACGGAGAGAGGGAGAGAGACGGAGAGAGAGAGAGAGAGAGAGAAAGAGAGAGAGAGAGAGAGAG
>NW_014577821.1:6586-14420 GCF_000485595.1 Priapulus caudatus
ATTTAGGGCACTCCCCCCCCGCTTAAACCCCCCCCACGCGTCACGATATCTCTCACGGCGTCCTCGTCGGTTAATGCAGATGCTGGCGGCGGCGCGGCGGCGACGGCGACGACGAATGAAATGAATTACTCGATCGAGAAATTTTTTTCGGCACGGCGCGATGCGGTAATCCGCCTGCCGGCCGAGCGTCTTCATCTTTCAATTCATGTCGAAGCAGCGGCAGCAGCAGCAGCAAGCAGCAGCCAGCCAGCAGCAGCAAGCAGCAGCACGCGAGATCGCGATCTTGGCGTATGATATGCTTTACCTGGCAGTCGTACGCCGCGCCACTCGCGGGTATCTGCCAAGGCGGCGTAGCAGCGCGTGCTATTTTATTACGATTGAATATTAATTTGCTTCGAACGGGCCGGTCGGATCCTATAGCTGCTCTAGTTATTTTGCCCATAAGGCCAATATATATATATATATATATATATATATATAGGTATATATATTAATATATAATACAGTACATACAATACAACGTACAACACAACTACAATACAATAACAATACAATAAGATACAATACAATACAATACAACACAATGCAATCGTACAATACAATTACAATCACAATGCAATCATATAATACCAATAAGTACAATACAATATCAACTGCAATGATAGATATGTAATCTACAAGCAGGGACCGATTAGGGAAAACTATTTTTGGCCATGTCACTAACTGTGGCGGCCAGGTAGAAGGTCTGTAAAAGATTTAGTAATAAGTAGCTTAGTTTGTACAAATAAGAGTGAATAATCTGATGTGCATATTCCGGCCATCAATATTGTGGCGATTTAGTTTCGCAAATCAAAGATGGCGGACCGTGATATCGTTCTTCCCGTCGATAACAGCACATGTTTATTATATTCGATATACAGTGTAGGCTTTATGCCGAACGTATAATGCTTTGGTTACAAACGTGAATAATTCCGTTAAAAGTTATTCGCATCGTCTGCGTCTTTTCCCCAAAGGGCCGAACTTTTATATCGACCACACCATAGCATGTACTCGCATAATAGCGCCAGTGTAATATTGGAGATGGGCCAAGTTGTATTTAATCAAAATACTGTCCTTAATAGTTGGGAGTTTTGCGTCAGGCGCCTAGTTTTATGTTGTGCTTCAAGTGTCTAGTCTAGGTCCATGCATCCTGTTCGTGTGGCGTTGTCGTGGCTTAAGGTTGGCTTGGTTTAGCGGCTTAAAGAAAAAAACGCGGCCATTACGTTCTCATACCTTGAGTTAAACGCACATCATCCACTTTTGCATTATAACTTATAGCATCACTACCTCATTTCTCTCTCTGGCTCTCCGGGCCGCGGCGCGCACTTTCTTCTCTCTTCTCTCTCTCTCTCTCTCTCCCGCACGTCCGCGCGCCGCTCTCTTCTCTCTTCTCTCTCCTCTCTCTCTCTCTCTCTCTCTCTCTCTCTCTCGTCTCTCTTCTCTCTCTCTCTGGTTCTCTCTGCTCGCTCTCGCTTCTTCTCTTCTTTCTCGTGCGCGCCTGCCTTTTTCTCTCTTTTTTCTCTTCCCCTCTTCTTTTTGCCCTTATCTCTCTCTCTCTCTCTTCTCTCTTGCTCTCTCTCTTTCGTGGCGCTCTCTTCTCTCTCTCTCTCTCTACTCTCTCTCTCTCTCTCGACTGCGCGCCCTCTCTCTCCTCGCTCGCTGCGCGCGTCGCTCTCACCTGCGCGCTCTCTCGCTCTTCTCTCGCTCTTTCTCCTCTCTCTCTCTCTCTCTCCTCTCTCTCTCTCTCTCTCTTTTTTCTCTCTCTCTTTCTCTCAATCTCTCTTTCAATCTTTCGCTCGCTCTCTTTATCTTTCTCGGTTTCTCTTTTCTCCAACCCCCTGCTCTCAATAACGCCCCTCTTGCTCTTTCGCTCCTTCTCTCCCTCGCTCTCTTTCGCTCTCATCTTTCTCCTCCTCCCCCCCCCTTTCTCTCTGATTCTATCTTTCGCCCTCTTTCTCTCTAGAATCTACAGTGCGTCGACGTACGTACGTACGTACGTACGTACGTGTGTACGTCATAAATACTGATGATGCCACCGCTTTGCTGCCCTGCCCTTGCTTCTTTTCTTTTTCTCAGGAGTGCCTTACGATACCCGCGAGGCGGCGTGCAGTTGAAGTAGCGGAGAAATGCGTTTGACAATCACGGTGAATTTGTCGTCGCGCTTCTTCCATTTACGTCTCTCTTTCTCGCTTTCTCTTTCTCGCAGCAGCAGCAGCAAACGAGCGAGGAGAGCCAGCAGTAGTAGTAGTAGCAGCGAGATGCGTATGGCGACGTAGCCGAGTGGCGAGAGCAGCATAGTAGCAGTAGAGCAGCAGCAGCCAGCGAGCAAGCAGCCAGCGCGCAGCAGCAGCAGCAGCAACAGCAGCAGCCAGCGGAGATGATATCACGATTGATAGTCAAGGATGATCACGAGCGAGTTATAGAGCTTGATTGTCGGGGTCCTGACAGGTCTGCCCACGTCTGCGTGCGTTCGCTCTTCGAGTGGGGTTCCTATCACGGCGGCGCGCTCCGCTCTCTCTCTCGCCTGATCAGATCTGCCGCGTCCGCGTGCTGTATAAACGTGCTGTAATTGCCATCAGAAATTTTCGTTTAGCGTGCTCTCACGTCCAATCCGTGTCCGCGATCGGATTTGCTAGTCCTGACGTCAAATACTTTAAAATCCGTGAGTTTCATATTACGCCGGAAGTGCGAGAGAGTCAGAGAGACACTCCAAGGGAGAGCGAGAGGCGAAGAGAGCAGCGGAGAGAGAGAGACAGAGAAGAAGAGAACGAGACGAGAGAGGAGAGGAAGAGGAGAGAAGAAGAGAGAGAGACGAGACGGAGAGCGTCCGAAGTAGATGCTAAGAGAGACCGGAGAGAAAGAAGGGGAGAGGTCAGACAAGGTTTTTACAGAGAAAAGGAGATAAGACGTGAGAGAGAAGCGACGAGGAATGGGAATAGCGTGAAAGGCAGAGAGAGCGAGATTCAGACGCTAATCGCGCTTCCGCCGGGACGAGAGAAAGCATTAAAATCAGCACGGGAGAGGAGAAAGAGAGACGGAGAGACAGACAGACAGACAGCGACAGATCAGACAGACAGAAATTTAGACAGGCAGAAGACAGACAGACAGAGCAGACAGTACAGACAGTATCAGAAGACAGAGATCATACTAGACGAGACAGACAGGACACACAGCAGAGAGGAGACGAGAGAGAAGAGAGGGAGACAAGAGACGGTGTGTGCGATTCGCCGAGGTGACGTCGTGAGAGAGAGTCTGAAGACACAGCCAGAAAAGACGTCGACGAGGACGTGAGAAGATACGCAATAAACACTTATTGAGAGATTCGTCAGATAGAAGACGAGAGAGATGAGCGCGAACATGCAAGAGGAAGGGGAGCGAGAGCAGCGTTACAGGAATATGCAGAGGTTTAGTTATGGGTTTTAGTACAGTTTTTCTGTCGAACAGCCAAAGAATCGATGCTGCTCACTCGGCGTTAAATATAACTCGGCGAATGATGCCGTAAGAAGAGGGCGCATGCGTTGACGGGGTGATGAGTGCGGACGTTGGACGGAGACTTACCGCTGCGCGAGTGATGTAGGTGCGTGTCTGCATGCTGCGCATGCATCCAGCAGTGTAATGTTGTCCCCTCAGATCCGCACGCGTAGCATGAAGCATGGGTCCCCTGCAAACAACGTTAAAGCACATTGCTCCCCTGTATGGATAAAGCATGACCCCTGTATGTAAAGCATGCCCCCTGTATGTAAAGCATGCCCCCTGTATGTAAAGCATGACCCCTGTATGTAAAGCATGCCCCCTGTATGTAACAAGGCAATGCCCCCGCTATGTAACAGCATTCCCCCGTAATGTAAAGCATGCCCCCTGTATGTAAAGCATGCCCCCTGTATGTAAAGCATGCCCCCTGTATGTAAAGCATGCCCCCTGTATGTAAAGCATGCCCCCTGTATGTAGAACGATGACACCACTGTAGGTGTAAAGCATGCCCCCTGATGTAAAAGCACTGACCCCTGGTGAATGTAAAGCCATAGCGCCTGGCTATGGGAACAGCATGCCCCACCTGTATGTAGAAGGACAGTTCGACCCCTGTAATGGTAAAGGGCCGATGCCGGCAGAGACTGTATGTGAAAGGACTGAAGCCCCAGTTGTATGTAAAGTCATGCCCCCTGTATGATTAAAGCATGCCCCCTGATATGCCGAAAGCAGATGCCCACTGTATGGAAAGCACTGCCCCCGGTATGTTACAAGCGATGCCCCTTGTATGCTAAGCTCCCCCTGTATGATAAAAATGCCCCCTGTATGTAGCGGGGTTATGGGGGCGTTTATCCACAGGATAACAACGCGTTCATAGAGCACGCGGGTGAGCGTCACATTCTACGATGGCTGTATCGGAAAGCATGGTAATGTCATTAACGAGAGAATAATTCTTATAGCTTATAAGCCTCATTAAAGAGGTTTGATTATCCTCTTGGCGCCGTGATACCTTGATAAGATATGGGAATGGGTGGACGGGGATGGACGGCGGCAGATGCAGGTGTGGAGCGGAGCGAGACTAGAGGTGGGCGGAAAGGACGGATTAATGGGCTCGGTACAAGAGACTAAGGTGACGGCATGGACGGATGTAATGGCAGACGGACTAGTGGGCGAATAGGACGGAATGCATGGCGGAGCTGCGACTACCTAGTGGCGGAGCGGACAGGAGGGCGATTGGGCGGCACGGACTGCGAAGGGTGGGATAGGCGGATGGGACGGATGCATGGGAGAGTTGAACGGAGTAGGTGAACGGGACAAGGACGGACGCGGACTCAGCACGGAATCGTGAGGTAGACAGAAGAGAGGAGTGCGAGGAGACGAGGCAATGGAAGATCAGGGACGAGATAGGTTAGCCGCGACAAGATCTGGAGCAAGTTGTTGAACGGATGGGAACGAGGGGGGGAAATGCAAACGAGACCGGTAGAGTGGCGGCTACTGAGTGTATAGAAGCCAGGAATAGGAAGTATTGATGGGCCAGGAGAATTATACTGGATTTTCTCGCAGTCGTGCATTGTAGTGCTAATTATCGGCGGCGCGTCGCATCAAACAACCACACGCAACTATCCTGGCGTAAAATATATGGTCAGCTATATCGCATGGGCACCGGATCAAGGTCCCATGATTTAAAAAAAGAAAAATGTACGACAGCCGAGCAAAAGAAACTGCTTGTAAGATACTTCCGAATGAAATCTGACATAGCGAACTATCGGCAACCATGAAGATTTAAGACTGAGTTACCTATCGAGTCGGTTGTGTTGAGCTGCTCGGCTCGTTGGCGGAGTCATCTCCGTGACTCATGTACTCGCATGGTCGTCTTGACTGAAATACGTCGCGCCAAGCAGTTCACTGTTTTTTGAAGGCTGAGGCGATTTCGCGGAACGTTATCCTCTAGTGAAGGGAAGTTTTGTCGAGACGTTCGTACCCTTCTTTAAGTGAGCGGATTTTTTTTTGAGTGAACGGTGCCCGTGCGTAGTGAGGGAAGTGGGGAAACGCGCCCGTCTTAGGGGAGGATTTCAGCAACTTCTTCTAGAGTGCAGCCGGGGAGATGTCTGAGTGCCCTGAGAACGTGCGAGCTAGTGGGAGGAGATGTGGAAACGTTTCCCTCTGTGAGAGGTTGGAGGGTGAGGTGGAACGCTTTGCCCTCGTTAGTTTGTGCAACAGAAGTGTCCGGAGTTGAACGCTTCACGCTGAGGGGAGGGGCGAGTTACGCGGAAACGGTGTTGTGCTTGCTAGGGATAGGGGAGGGAGTTCGAAGGCGGAACGTGCCGCGTTAGAGAGAGAGAGGAGAGAGAGAAGAGAGAGAGAGAAAGATGGAGTGACGAACAATGCGAGAGCGAGAGAGAGAGAGAGAGAGAGAGAGAGAGAGAGAGAGAGAAAGAGAGAGTCACACAGTCGCACGCGTGTGTTAGCAACGACGCATGACGGCGTAAATCAAGAAAGAAGCCGCGAACCGCCTAACACGCCGCATAGCCACCACCTAATGGTCACAGAAGAAATCATACTCTGCCACCACGAATTCGATTCTCTCGCAGTTTTTCTTCTGACAGCTGCGAAAGCAGTATTAGTGATAACGCCGTCGAAGTCATTGAAGTTTGTTTAAAAACGAGTTTAAAAGTTTTTTTAAGTACATATGAGACTAAAGATGCAATATGGCTTCGGGAGCCATCCTACACGGCCTACATGAGAGAAAAGGGGAGAGCGAGGGAGAAGGAAGCGAGAGCGCGAGGGGGAGAAAGGGAGAAATGGCGAGAGAGGGAGGAAGAGAAAGCGAGAGAAGAGCGAGAGAGAGAGAGAGAGAGAGAGCGCGAGAGAGAGGGGAGAGTGACGCACACATACACGCATACACAAGCACTCACTCTCCCTCTCTCTCTCTCTTTCGCTCTCGCTCTCGCGCGCTCCGTTGCCTCACATTGCCTCAATTAGCTTCCGTTGTTTAAGGTTATAGTGCAGTCTCGGTTTCCGAAGCTTGCCAGAGGGGCTATCAATGCACCCGCCCACCACCAGCGCTACGATCAGGCTCCTAGCTAGTCTGCATCCAGCTCGCGTGAGAAAAATCGCGACTGCTTTTATTGGCATCGCGAGTGCGGCGAGGCATCGGCGGAGGCTGCGCCGCTGGGAAGCGGAGGAACTCTTCCGGTGGATGAGGGATGTTTGATGCATCCCAGCCGCACTGACGGTGATGGCAACGTTAGCAGCTGTGAAGCCACCGTCAGGGAGGAGGATGTAGTGGATGACGGGGATGCTGAGAAGCAGGAGGAGGAGCAGGAGGGGAAGGAGGAGGAGGAGGAGGAGGAGGAAGAAGAGGAAGAGGAGGAGGGTTAGGAGGAGAAACAGGAGGAGGCGGAAAAAATGACAAGGATGAGAAAGAGGTTAAAGAGGAGGAGGAAGAGGAGGACGAGGAGGAGACGGAGGAGGAAAAGGAGATTGAATAGGATGAGGAGGGAGAGGAGGAGGAGGGGGAGGAGGAAGAAGAGGATGAGGGAAGCTTGATGCATCCCAGCCGCACTGACGGTGATGGCAGCGTTAGCAGCTGTGAAGCCACCGTCAGGGTGGAGGCTGTAGTGGATGACGGGGATGCTGAGAAGCAGGAGGAGGAGCAGGAGGGGAAAGAGGAGGAGGAATAGGAGGAAGAGGAGCAGGAGGAGGAGAAGAAGAAGAAGGAGAAAATAATAAAGAGGATAAGAATAGGGGGAGGGGTGGAGGAGGAGGACGAGGAGAAGAAGAAGGGGTGGAAATGAAGAGGCCAATGAGGAGAAGGAGGAAGAAAAGGATGAGCAGGAGGAGGTGGGAGAAAAGTATAAGAACGAGAAGAAGAGGATGAGGAAGTGGAAGGAAGAGGAAATGGAAGGGGAAGGATGAGGGTAAGAGGAGGAGAAGAAGAGGGAGGATGAGGAGGAAAGGAGAAGGAAAAGGAGGGGAAGAAGAAGGGAGCAGGACGTAGATGCGAGAAGGTTTGAGTCGGGTAACACTGCCTGCACTCACCTCTACCTACCTGCCTGCCTGCCTGCACTCACTTCTACCTACCTGCCTGCCTGCCTGCCTGCCTGCACTTACCTCTACCTACCTGCCTGCCTGCCTGCACTCACCTCTACCTACCTGCCTGCCTGCCTGCCTGCCTGCGCTTACCTCTACCTACCTGCCTGCCTGCACTTACCTCTACCTACCTGCCTGCCTGCGTGCCTGCCTGCCTGCCTGCCTGCACTCACCTCTACCTACCTGCCTGCCTGCCTGCCTGCCTGCCTGCCTGCCTGCGTGCCTGCCTGCATGC
>NW_014577821.1:14774-16676 GCF_000485595.1 Priapulus caudatus
ACACACACACACACACACACACACACACACACACACGCACGCGCGCAACAATAACAATAACAACATTGACGCTGGCGCTCGGCGCGGGGAACCGACCACCGCAGCGTTATCACGTCAGTGATGGCTGCACTTACGCCGTGGGGGCGCGCGCCCGGGCCGTCAGTTCGCCTTCTCTCCGAATTACGGCACGACATCTAAGCCGTGTATTATGTACAGACGCCGCTGCACACGTCCGTCGAGTCGCAGCCCGCGCGCCTGCGCGTGCGCGCGAGAGAGAGAGAGAGAGAGAGAGAGAGCGAGAGAGAGAGAGAGAGAGAGAGAGAGCGAGAACGAGAGCGTTCGCTTCGCCGGCTAGCTCGTCTAATGCTTTTACCCTCTTATTTAATTACTGCGTGCTTAGAGGTTGCCCTCAATAACTGATTACGCATGCTCGAGTGCTAGGTGCGTGCGGATGTATGTATGCGGGCAGGCGGCGGCCCGCTGCTCGCTGCGTATATAGGGAGGCGGGGGAGAGGGGGGAGGATGAGGAGGATGAGGCGGGGAAGGAGGAGGAGGCGTTAGAGAGTAGGAAAATGGGAGACGATGAGGATGAGGAGGAGGAGGCGAAGCAGAGGAGGACGAAAAAGAGGAAGAGGAGGGTGAGATGAGAAGAGGAGGAGAAGAGGAGAGGAGGGGAGAAGGAGAGAAGGGGCGGGAAGAGGAAGAGGAGGAGGAGGAGGAGGAGGAGGAGAGAAGTAGAGAAGGAGCGGGAGAAGGAGGAGGAGGAACAGGAGGAAGAGAAAGAGGAGAAAGACGACGAAGGAGAGGAGCGGATGATGACGAGGGAGGATGATGGAGAAAGATGAGGAGGAGGAGCGCGAGGAGGAGGAGTAGTAGTAGAAGGGGGAGTTCGGTCGTAACGCAGTGCACTTAGGCGAGGACGACCGCACACCCTTCATCGTGTGTTAATAATCCAATGCTCATGTACGCATACACGAACACACGCACGCACACACGCACGTACGCACGCACACACACATATATACACATACATGCACACAAAGACATACTCACAGACATACACGCACGCACGCAGCCACGCACACAAACACAACACACATACACACATACACACATATATATTTATATATATACTTATATATAGTCATATATCCTATCACTTGCGAGACTACCCTAGCTGTTCGTTTTCCTCTCATTGCACCATCTACTGTACGTACGTGCACGCGGCAGCGGCGTCGGCGGGCCCACTGTTGTCATAGACACGGATTCTCCGCAGTCATTGGCTCAATTCAGATGCGCGAGTCGAGAGCGGAATGATAGAACAAGACTCGATACGTGTCAGTTCTATTACGCGAACACGTGCGAGCTTTCTAATTCAGTAGCCCGCAGACGAGATTGAATGAAAACGAAGAAAAACTCATCCAGCTCCCTTTTGCGCGCGCTTTCTTCCTCTCTCTCACACACCCTGGATCTCTTTCTGTCTCTCTTTCTCTTTCTCCCCCCCCCCTCTCTCTCTCTAACTCCCCATGTACTCATCTCTCGCGCGCGCGCGCTCTCTCTCTCTCTCTCTTTCGCGGCTCGTGCGTGCGCACACACGCACACACACACACACACACACACACACACACACACACACACGCACAATCGCGCTCCTCGCTACGGTTTGCAATGGCCGCGTTACGTACTGGCGTTCCCTACCTTCCTTTCCTCCTTTTCTCTCACTCCCTTCCTTCCTCCATCTGTCACTCCTTTCCCCCCGCTCCTCTCCTTCCTGCCTCCCTCCCTCCATCTCTCCCTCCTCCGTCACTCATCCATTCCGCCATCCGTCTCTCCGTCTGTCCCTCCCTCCTTCCTTCCGCTCCTCCACGCAGCATGCGTGGGCGCTTGCCTGCTCGACGCAGG
>NW_014577821.1:17498-33593 GCF_000485595.1 Priapulus caudatus
CCCCCCCCCCCCCCCTCTCTCTCTCTAACTCCCCATGTACTCTCTCGCGCGCGCGCGCTCTCTCTCTCTCTCTCTCTCTTTCGCGGCTCGTGCGTGCGCACACACGCACACACACACACACACACACACACACACACACACGCACGATTGCGCTCCTCGCTACGGTTTGCAATGGCCGCGTTACGTACTGGCGTTCCCTACCTTCCTTTCCTCCTTTTCTCTCACTCCTTTCTTTCCTCCATCTGTCACTCCTTTCCTCCCGCTCCTCGCCTTCCTCCCTCCCTCCCTCCATCTCTCCCTCCTCCGTCCCTCATCCCTTCCGCCATCCGTCTCTCCGTCTGTCCCTCCCTCCTTCCTTCCGCTCCTCCACGCAGCGTGCGTGGGCGCTTGCCTGCTCGACGCAGGGAAACTGTCGTTTTCAGGCAAATCGACAAGAAAGAACGATCGCACGCGACACTGCGCGCTGCCGGGTAGCACGCAAGCTACAGGAAACATGTACAGGAAGGAACTACAGGAATGCTACAGGAAGGAAGTTACAAAAAGGATGCTACACTGAGGATGCTACAGGAAACATGCTACAGGAAGGAAGCTACAGGAAGAAAGCTACCGGGAGGATGCTACAGGGAGGATGCTACAGGGGGTGCTACATGGAGGATGCTACAGGGAGGATGCTGCAGGGGGTGGTACATGAAGGATGTTGCAATGGGGATGCTACAGGGAGGATGCTACATTGAGGATGCTACCGGGAGGATGCTACATGGAGGATCCTACAGGGAGGATGCTGCATGGAGGATGCTGCAGGGAGGATGCTACAGGGAGGATGCTACATGGAGGATGCTACAGGGAAGATGCTACATGGAGGATGCTACATGGAGGATGCTACAGAGGATGCTACATGGAGGATTCTACAGGGAGGATGCTGCATGGAGGATGCTGCAGGGAGGATGCTACATGGAGGATCCTACAGGGAGGATGCTACAGGGAGGATGCTACATGGAGGATGCTACATGGAAGATGCTACATGGAGGATGCTACATGGAGGATGCTACAGGGAAGATGCTACATGGAGGATGCTACAGAGGATGCTACATGGAGGATCCTACAGGGAGGATGCTACATGGAGGATCCTACAGGGAGGATGCTACAGGGAGGATGCTACAGGGGATGCTACAGGAAAGATGCTACAGGGAACGTGCTACACTACAGGCAAGGGTTTGAGCCGTACATTCGCGCCGAGAACCGCCGCAGCCGCCGCCGCCGCCGTGCGACGACAACATGTTACACGACGGCACGTGAAGTGCGCGATAATTACTCGATGGCTTCCTACATGCTGCGCCCGCTGCTGCTGCTGCTGCTGCCGTGCCGGGGTCCAGCACCCCGGTGTAACGGCAGCATGCATGATGACGAGGCGGGTTTACCGCGCGCACGCCGCCTCCAGCCATCCATCCATCCATGCATGCATGCATCCATCACGACATTGATGCATGCGTGCGTGACGTACTCACCAGTTCATGATTGAAAATTGTGTGAATCGTCAGGCTAGCCGAGCGAGCGAGCGCATCACGCGACGCTTCTCATCATCAGCCGCAGCAGCAGACGACATCTAGAAAAGAAGATGATAGATATGTATATAAGCGCGGCAACAATATATATATATATATATATATATATATATATATATATGCGGGATTGTAGATGCCTGTGGCACGGCAAATGCCGCACACACACACACACACACTACACAACCACACCACACACACACACACAACACACACACACACACATCACCACACACACGCATCGCCGCGCAGAACAATAACAATAACCAACATTGACGGCTGCGCTCGTCGCGGGGAACCGATCACACCGCAAGCGTTAATCAGCGTCAGTGATGGCTGCACTTAACGCCCGTGGGGGCGCGCGCACCTGGGCCGTCAGTTCGCCTTCTCTCCGATTACGGCACGACATCCTAAGCCGTGTATTATGTTACAGACGCTACTGGGTCCGCTGCTACACGTCCGTCGAGTCGCAGCCCGCGCGCCTGCCGGCGTGCGCGCGAGAGAGAGAAGAGAGAGAGAGAAGAGAGGCGAGAGAGAGAGAGATGAGAGAGAGAGAGAGCGAGACACGAGAAGCGTTCGTCTTCGCCGGTAGCTCGTGCTAAATGCATTTTACCCTCTATTAATTACTGCGTGCTTAGAGGTTGCCCTCAATAACTGATTACCATGCTCGAGTGCTAGGTGCGTGCGGATGTAGTATGCGGGCAGGCGGCGGCCGCTGCTCGCGTGGCGCTATATAGGGAGGCGGGGAGAGGGGGGAGGATAGGAAGGTATGCTGAGGCGGGGAAGGAGGAGGCGAGGCGTTAGAGAGTAGGAAATGGGAGACATGAGGAATGAGAGGAGGAGGCGAAGCAGAGGAGGAGGGACCAAAAAGAGGAAGAGGAGGGTGAGGATGAGAAGAGGAGGAGAAGAGGAGAGGAGGGAGGAAGGAAGAGAAGGGCGCGGAGAGGAAGAGGAGAGGAGGAGGTGGAGGAGGAGGAGAGGAGAGAAGTAGAGAAGGAGCCCCGGGAGAAAGGCAGGAAGGAGGAACAGGAGGAAGATAAAAGAGGAGAAGAGCAGAAGGAGAGGAGGAGATTGATGACCGAGGGAGGATGATGGAGAAAGATGAGAGGAGGAGCGCGAGGAGGAGGAGTATAGTAGAAGGGGAGTTTCGGATCGTAACGACGTGCACTTAGGCGAGGACGACACCGCACAACCCCTTCATGCGTGTGTTTAATAAGTCCAATGCGTCATTGATACGCATACACGAACACACGCAACGAACACACGCACGTACGCACGCACACAGACATATATACACATATCATGCACACAAAGACACTACTCACAGACATACACTGCACGCACGCAGTCTACGCACGTATAGTTTAATATAATATAATATAATATATATAACGTCTAGGATAACAGGGCCGGACGAGCTCACGCATTAATACGTAGAAAATCTTCCCTCCGGCGAAAAAAACTTCACTGCGAGCTTTTTCAATAGCGTGAGATGCGAGGGAACGATTGAACAAAGATGGGATTGATCGTGCGTGAGACTAGTAACGTGCGAAATAGTAGCTGTGCTGCTGCTGCTATTAACTACTGCTGCTGCTATTTACTGCCTGGCTTGCTGCTATTACTGCTGCTGCTGCTATTACTGCTGCTGCTGCTGCTGCTATTACTGCTGCTGCTATTACTGCTGCTGCTGGCTGCGTCGTGGCTATTATGTGCTGCTGCTGCTGCTGATATTACTGCTGGCGGGTTGCTGTGCTTATTCGACTGCTGCTAGCTGCTGGCTGCTGCTGCTGATATTACTGCTGCTGTTGCTGGCTCGCTATTAACTGCTGCATGCTGCGCTATTACTGCTGCTGCTGCTGCTGGCTTATTACTGCCGCTGCTGCTATTACTGCTGCTGCTGCTGCTGCTGCGGTATCCCTGCTGCGCTATTACTGCGCTGCTGCTGCTTATTACTGGCTGCTGCCTTTGCTGGCTGCTAAATTACTGCTGCTGCTGCTGCTGCTTTACTCTGCTGCTATACTGCTGGGCTGGGCTGCTGCTGCTGCGGTACTGCTGCTGCTATGTACTGGGCTGCTGCTGCTGCTACTGCGGTTACTGTTACTATTGCTGCTGCTATTACTGCTGCTGCTGTTGCTACTGCTGCTAATGCTGCTACTGCTGCTACTGCTGCTACTGCTACTGCTGCTAGTGGTGGTTATGTTGCTACTGCTGCTACTGCTGCTACTGCTACTGGCTGCTACTGCTGCTACTGGCTACTCTGCTAAACTGCTGCTACTGCTGCTACTGCTACTGCTGGGCTAGCTGCTAGCTACGCTGCTACTGGCTGCTACTGCTGCTACTGCTGCTAACTGCTACTGGCTTGGGCTAACTGCTACTGCTGCTAAGTGTGGTTATGGTGGTACTGCTGCTGCTGCTGTTGTTGCTTCGCGAATTAGTGAATAATGGTAATGTACAACCATGGTAATAAAGTACTAATCGACCGAAATCATCAGCGGTTCAGTGACTTCGCTTGCGACAACCATGAGAAACTTGTGTGTGCGTGCGCGCGCATATGTGTGTGTTTGTATGTCTGTGCTGTGTGTGTGCATGCGTGTGTGGGTGCGTGTGTGAGGCGAGTGTGTGTTTGTGTATTATGCGTGTATTGAGCGTGAGTGCGTGTGTGATGCGTTCGGTGTTTTGCATAGGGTGTGCATGTGTGCGCAAGTGCGCGTGCGTGCGTGCGTACGTGCGAGAAAGGGAGAGGCGAGAAAGAGAGAGAGAGAGAGAGAGCGAGCGAGAGAGAGAGAGAGAGAGAGAGGAAAGAGAGCAGCGAGCTAATTAAATTTTCTTTTCATTTCAAACGACGCAGATGAGGCGAGCGCGCAGACGGGCCATTAAAGTTACATTCGAAACGATCAACGTAGATCGTACGAGAGATAAGCACGCATTTTTCCCCCAAATCGCATGCCAATTTAAAGTCTCGGTAAACATACCGCGACGCGTGCCCACCATCTCATCAGCAGCGATCATATATATTATATATATATATATATATATAATATGGCATATAATGTATATATATATATGTCTATATATTACAGCAAGGACGACAGTAGGAAAACAGAGTGAACACGTGTACACACACGCGCGCGCAGTCAGGCGTGCAGCCTCGCCTCGTATACACACACAGACGCGCTCGGTCGTTTTTCCAATGGCTAACTGTAAGTTTTATGTTTCACGCGGAGTAGAGGCTGACCGGTGAAGCATCATCGGTCGTCGTCGTCGGTAGCGTGAGCGGGCGTTCGTAAGTGCTGTCTCCCTCACGCGTCTCTCTCTCTCTCTCTCTCTCTCTCTCTCTCTCTCTCTCCTTCCCTCTCCCCTCTCTCCCTCTCTCTCTCCCACTTCTCTCTCCCCCATCTCTCCCGCTTTCTCTCTTGCTCTCTCTCATCTCTCTCTCTCCCTTTCTCTCTTGTTCTCTCCCTCTTTCTCTCTCGCTCCTCTCTCATATCCCCCCACTCTCTCCTCCCCTCTCTCTACCCACGCTTCTCTCTCTCTCTACACTCTCTCTTCTCTCTCTGTCCTCTCTCTGCCCCCTCTCTCTCCCGCTCTCTCCTTTCTCTCTACCCTCTCCCTCTATCTGTCGCGCTGCTCGTCGCGTGCTATAGCGTCAGCGCCTCACGCCCTCACCTGTCAACGTGCGAAGCGACCGTAATGAGAACGTGTACGCGGCGATGTCGTAGCTTCAGCCGCTGATATCTCCCACCCACCCACGAGGGATCCGTAGGTACCTGACATTCACTCCGTCATATTCCTGCTGTGAGAGATATCTGGCTGAGATTCACTCCGTCATATTGCTGCTGTGAGAGATATCTTCCGATATTCCTTCCGTGAGAGTTCCCTCTGTGAAGTTTACTCTGTGATATTCCTTCTATGAGATATTCCTCTGTGAATTCCTCCATGATTTTCTTTCGTGACAATTTTTTTCGTCAGATTCATTCCGCGAGATTCACTCCCCTGAGAGTTCTCCGTGAGATATACTCCGTGATATTCATTGCATGTGTAATATTAAAGGAAATTCCTCCCTGATATTCACTCCATGGTATTCCCTCAGCGAGAATCATTCACCACATAAAATTCCTTCCACGGGTATTATTATAGAGGATCCGTTCCTGAGATTCATTTCGTGATATTCCTTCCGTGAGATATCTCTCCCTGACATTCGCTCTTTTGTAATTATGTTTGTGAGTGATTCTTCGCTGAAGCCTATTCTCTAACATTGCTTCCACGTATATGATTCCACGATAGCCCGTTCCCGACATTCATTCCGTGCCATTCCCTTCCGAGTATTCCCTGAAGAATGATTTCTCTCTCGAGATTCGTCCCACGACGTCATCTATTCCTCGATGTTATCTTCACGGCAGGGAACCTACGACGTTCCTCTTCACGTAGGTTGCGCGTCAGAGATCGAGATTCGCATTAGGCGCTATAACTCCACGGTGTGAGCAGCCAGCGTGCCACACTCCACGCTTATCGCCGTGTAGCTGCGCGCTACAGATCGCTCAGGATGCTCAGCTCATAATGTGATGTGTGCGTCATGCATCTGCGTAGATCCCAGTGTGCTTATAACGACGTCTTACGCAACGGCCACGTAAGAAGCAGCAGCAGCAGCGTAAAGAGCATTGGTATGGGCGGAGGATGAGGGGAGGGAGGAGCTAGTAATTGGTGTGGGGAGGGGAGGGCAGAATGGTGGTGGGCGAGTGGAGGAGCAGTAATGGTGGTGGGGAGGGGGACGGAGCAGTAATGTGGTGGGAGGGGGAGGGGCAGTAATGTGGTGGGGAGGGGGAGGGGCAGTAGATGGGGTGGGGAGGGGAGGGGGGCGGTAAGCCGATTCTCTAAATATATACAGAAATCTGGGGCTGCACGGTGGCTGCTGTATACGTTATACTAGGGGAAAATAACATGAAAAACAGATTGCTGATGCGGATCGAGTCAGTGTCAGGCTGAACGACACACCCTGCCTAACTAGAGCGTATGCGAGAAAGTGGGCTAAATCATTCGAGTGAGAATTCGAGTGAGAGATAAGATTGGTGATCGGCTTTTGAAGTTAGAATTCTTCTCTCTGCTCTCTTCTCTCCTCTCTCCTCTCTCACTCTCTCTCTCTCCCTCGCTCTCCTTCTGTTTGACGGACGAAACGTTGAAGCGAACGAAGGCGATATGAATAGGCAAGCTGCCTGCGAAACGTGTTCCGTTTAAAAGCTCGCGTGGGGAATATAGCATTTGAAGAGTTGTTTACGACACGCCGGAAACAACAAAGGAAGCTCGTCGGGCAAGCCGACGGACGATGGTGAGTTTTTCGGTAAAGCAAATTACCCGCGCGCCGTTCGTTGTTTCGCGTGCGATGCATGGCAGCAGCAGAGACCTAACCGTTTCCTTTTCGAGGCTATGTAGCACCGGAATTCATTTTCTAGCCGCGAGATGTAAAATGGTTAATGCATCGGCCCATAATTGAATAGAACGTTAATGCCACGTAGAGAGAGAGAGAGAGAGAGAGGAGAGAGAGAGACGAGAGAGAGAGAGAGGGAGAGTAAGAGAGAGACGAGAGGAGGAGCGCGCCTTACAACGATGTTTCAGAGATCTTGGCCAAACTCGAACGCGCGGCGGCACAATCTACGTTCGGGTAACTAGTGTACGTTTAGAGCACCCACCCCGCGCCATCATACAGCATTGGCACGGTGGTCCCTCGATGGCCATATCGTGTCACCGGCTACCATATCCCGGGCTATTGGAGGTGGTGGAAAAGTGTTAGCGGTAATCACGTGACCAGCATTAGATGAAGAATTTAATAGCCAGTGCACCAATAACAGATTTCCCGAGCTGGTACTGGTGATGGGTGATGGTTGATGCTGGTGGTGGTGTGGTGGGGTGGTGGGTGTTGCTGCTGCTGGTACTGGTGATGGTGCATGGTGGTGGTGGTGGTGGTTGTGGTGATGGTGTTGCTGCTGGTGATGGTGGCGGTGTGGTGGTGGTGTGCGGTTGGTGTGTGGGCTGGCGGTGGTTGGTTGTGCTAGCCGCCAGCTGCTGCCTGCTGTTAGTGGTGGGGTGTGGCGGTGATGGCTGTGCGCGGCAGCGAATGGTGAATGGTGGTGATGATGAATGATGGTGCGTGGTGGTGGTGGTGGTGTTGCTGCTGTGATGGGGCGGTGAGTGGTGGTGGTGGTGGCGTGTGGTGGTGAGTGGTGCGGTGGTGGCTGTGCCGCCGCCGCTGCTCTGCCTGTAGTGGTGCGGGTGGGGGCGGTGATGGCTGTGTAGCGGCGGCAGCGATGCGTGAGTGGTGGTGATGATGGCTGGCAGCGTGGTGAGGTGGTGCATGGCGATTGCAGCAGCAGCGGTGCCCAGCGGTGATGCATTGATGCAGGTCAGCGGGCAAGCGGGTGATGGTGGGGGCTGGCGGCGGCGGTGATGATGGCGCTGGCGGCGGCGGCGGCATCACCTGGCTAATCACGCCGTTCTCGATCGTCTGCCGAACATAATTAGCGGAGCGCGCGCGCGCGTGACCCTCGTCTCGCGACGGATCGAACGACGACGTGAAGGGTTTGTCAATCACGGCGTCGTGCGAACATCTCTGATGTCCACATCTGCTGTGTCGATGACACTTCCAAGCTCCTACAGCGACGACACTCGTGAGCAATGATCGTCGCTAAACTGCTGTCATCGCTGCAGCGCGCGCCAAGTTACTAGCTCACAGCGGCCTAGTACGGCAGGCTGGGGAAGGGGCGCAGGGCGGCGGGGAGGGGCGGGGCGCGGCGGTGCGGAAGGCGGTGGCGGTGGGAGATGGCGGGGCGGCGGGGGGAGGGCGCGGGCGGCCGAGGGCGAAGGGCGGGCTGGTCGGCGTAAGATGGGGCGGGGACGGGCGAAAGAAGGCGGGCCGGCGGCGAGGGAGAGGGGCGGGACGGCGGGGGGACGGGGCAGGGCGGCGGGAAGGGAAAGGGCGGCAGGGAGGGGCGGGGCGGCGGGGGGAAGAGGAGGCAAGCGACATAGATAGAGACAACGGAGGTGAATATGTAGCAGCAGTATATTGGAGGCAATGTAGAGAAAATATGAAAATTTAGAGGGTATGTACGGTAAGGATGGGCAGGAATCCCATGCAGAGGAAATATTCTAGAAAGAATGGAGACAATATATAGCGAGAATGTGCTAAAAAGATGATATATATAGAGAGGGAATATAGTAGAATGAATATAGAAAATATATAGAGGAAATATAGGGAGAATGATCAGCTTTCTACCCAGAAAGATTATTCTAGAAAGAATATGTAGCGGGAATATGTGGAAAAGAATAGAAGGAATATATAAAGGGAATATGGTAAAATGACTATAAAAATATATAGAGGGAATATAGGGTGATATTCTAACATCCCACCCACAGAGAATATTCTAGAAAGAATAAAGACAATATATTGAGGGAGTACAAAGGAATGAAAAAACATCTCCCCCAGAGGAAATATAGAAGGAAATACCAAAATGACTGACCAGGGGGAATATTCCAAGAAAAAATGGAGAGAAAATATAAAGAGAATATCGAGGAATACAACATCACAGCCAGAGGCGATAAGAGAAGCCAGAGGCCAGATGTCTAAGAGAAAAATATGGAATATTTAGAGGCAGAAAATACTAGAAGCAGTACAGCGAATACATAGAGGGAATACAGTGAAAATATCCAGAAGGGTATCAGCGTATTGCTGACCGGCATGATGAAACTGGCATAGGTTCCCCACCCCCCGTACATCAGCTGTAGGCACGAGGGGGGGCTTTAATTGTATAGCAACGCCACATACAGATCTCCCCTAAATCAGCTGCTCTAGTTATTCGTACGCTGCGGATGACAGAAATACGGATTTATCGCGGCGAATGTACATTTGATGTTCCGACTTGAGGGAAATCATGGATGCCCTGGCTTTGTGCGGTCGTCGTCATCGTTTGGTTGTTTATGATACGCGTGTCACGCTCAGGGTGCCAGGAATCCCTTTAGATCTGCTTCCGCGATCCGGCTACAGGCGCCTCAAGCACATAACGAGAGAGAGAGAGAGAGAGAGAGCGATGAGCCAGCAGAGAGAGCAAGAGATGCAGAAAGTTACCACACACACAGCACCACACTACACCACACACACACACGCACACACACACACACATCACACCCCACACGACACCACACACACACACACACACAACCCCACACACACAGAGCAAGAGAGCAGAGAGAGAGAGCAGAGAGAGCAAAGAGAGAGAGAAAGAGACCGGAGAGAGAGAGTAGAGCAGATAGAAAGAGAAAGACTGAGAGAAGAAAAGAGTGACCGTGAGTGAGAAGATAGAGAGAGAGAGAGGAGAGTCAGATAGAAGAGAGAGAAAGAGCGAGGAAGTGAGTGGAAGGACTCGAGAGGAGAGAGATAGAGAGAGAGAGAGCAAGACGGTGCACGTGGAGGCGACGGGAGGGGAGGGAGAGAGAGAGACGACGAGAGAGCAGAGAGACAAAAGGCTGGAGGGCCAAGATGAGAGAGAGAGAGGACGGAGAGGACCGAGCGCAAGAAGGGGAGGGCAGACGGGAGAGAGAGAGACGACTGAGAGGAACCCTGCTCCCGAGGAGCAGAGAGACGACCAGAGCACTGAGACAGAGAGAGGTTTCTGAGAGCGCCATAGACACTCTTCGACTAATGGCTTCATTCATTTCGCACACATCTCCTTCTCGGCTCCCGCATTCAAGAGCCGTTCTTTCGGCGTCGCTCCTCCACTCACGTCCCACTTGTGCGTGTTTTATCCAGCGTACAGCCTTCCCACGCTCTTCGCAAGTCGAGTGAGTACGCTTGTGGATGGGGGATGGAGGGGATGTGTGCCTCATTTTGCTCTCCGTAATTTTCTTTGTTTTTAACTTTTTTTTGTAGTTTCATTTGTACGATGACAACGATTTCAGACGTTATGGTGTATATGCGAGATTTTGGGCCGCGACTTTCGGTAAGGGGGGGGGGGCGCACCTCATTCCTCACCTGGCAAGCAATCGCAGGCACCACCCTTCTCTTAAATGCATCTGCCTCCACCCTCATCCCAACACCTCACCACAAGTACGACTCTCCCTTTAACGGTGTTGCTTTCTCCATCCTCTATCACCCCACACCTCATCACTTGCACCACCCTCCCTCTCAACGTTACCACCTTCTACCTTACCCCCAGACCTCACCACATGCACCACACTCCCCCTCAACGCTCCTTCCTCCTCCCTCCTTCACCGCCACACCTAACCGCACTTACAACCCCCCCCACCCCCACCCCGTGTGTGTACACACGAGCACGATTGGGCATGCACCCCTCACCACTCCATGCATTATTCACTATTCACTGCGGCAACAACTCTTAACACTTTCATCGTAGTCGAGCGACAGCAAGCACTCTGTCGAGCTTTCCTGTTCTTCTTGCGTGCGTGCAGTTTTTACACGGGTTGCGCTGCACGCACGCGGCGCCGTGACGTTTATTACGGGCGATTTTCTCCTTTTCTCGGAGACAGACAGAGAAAGAGAAAGAAAGAGAGCGCGCAGACAGAGAGAGAGCAGAGAGAGATGAGAGAGAGAGAGAGAGAGAGAGAGAGAGAGAGAGACGGGAGAGAGAGAGAGACGAGAGGAGAGAGAGCGAGAAGAGAGAGAGCAGAGCAGAGAAAGAGAGAAGGACTAGAGAAAGAGAGAAGAGAGAGAAAGACGAGAGAGGAGAAGAGAGAGAGAGAGACTCGAGAGAGAGAACGAGAAGTGCAGAGAGAGAGAGAGAGAGGGAGAGAGGGAGCGAGAGAGAGAGACGAGAAGAGACGAGAGCAGCTCAGACAGAGAGAGACGGTGCCGATGCTACGCTGCGCTGGTCGTTGCCGTGCGTGTGCAGGGCGCTGTGTATGGTGCTTGTACGATATACATACGACGTAAACATTGTGCTTCACTGAGCACGTGCCCGCGGCATGCAGTGCGCCTACATCGGTACGCTGGCGTTGTGCCTCGCGCGCTACATGGATACGCGGGGCGTGGAACCCTTGCGGGCGTACATGCGTACGCTGCGCGTTGTCTGTGCTCGCGTACATGGCACGCGTGGCGTCCGTCTGCTCGCGCGTACATGGTACGCTGCGTGCTCGTGCGTGGCCGTACATGGGTACGCTGGCCCCGTGTTCCGCGCGCGTACATGGTACGCTGCAGCCGGTCGTGTGCACACGTACATGGCACGCCTTGGCCGTGTTGCTCGCCGCGTACCATGGCTACCTGGCGTGTGTGCGCGACGTACATGGCACGCCTGGCCGTGCGTTGCGCGCCGTACATGGTACGCTGAGCGTGCTGCTGCGCCGTACATGCGTACGATGGCCACTACAAACACCACCAATCGCCGTGTGCCGCGGCGCTACATGGTACGCTGCGCGTTGATGTGCGCGCGTACATGGTACGCTGGCGATTGGCAACACGTACATGGTACGCTGGCCGAATCCGTCCCAGCGGAGACAAACCCCGCTAAAGCTCGGTGTGCGCGCGTATCATGGCCACGCTAGGCCGGTGTGCCCGCGTACAGGCACGCTGGCGTGTCGTCGCGCGCGAAGTACATGGTACGATGGCGTGGTGTGCGGCGGCGTACATGGCTACCGCTGGCGTGTCGCGCGCGCGTACATGGTACGCTGGCCAGACCCACGTGCTGCTGCGCGCGTACATGCCGTACGCTGGCGCCGTGCTGTGCGCCGCGTACATGGCCACGCTGGCGTGTGCTGCGCGCGTACATGCCGTACGCTGGCCGTGTGTGCAGCGCGTACATGGTACGCTGGCGTCGTGCTGCGCCGTACATGGTACGTGGCGTGCGTCGCGCGCGTACATGGCACGCTGTCGCGTGTGCGCGCGCGTACATGGCACGCTGCGCGTGTGTGCGCGCGCGCTACATGGTACTACAGATGGCTCGCTGTGTGCGCGCGCTACATGCAGTACGCTGAGCCGCTGTAGTGCGGCGCGTAACATGGCGGCCGGCGGGCTTGGCGCGGCGCGGCGGCGCCTTACGCTGGCGTGACTTGTGCGCGCGGTTACATGCGCACGCTGTCGCAGCACCCGCTGTGCTCGCGCGCTACATGCGTACGCTGCGCGTGGTGCGCGCGTACATCGGTACGCTGGCTGTGCTGCGTGCGGGAGAAACTACATGGCCGGCTGGCCGTACGTGGCTCGCGCGCTACATGCCGCACGCGGCGAGCGTTGTGCGCGCGCTGACATGCACGCTGCGCGTGTGCTCCGCCCTACACGGCTACGCTGGCGTTGACGGCCGCACGGTGTGCGCGCGTACATGGCCACGCTGGCAGTCGTCGCTGCGTGACGTACATGGCACGCTGGCGTGCCGCGCGTCACATGGTCGCTAGGCCGTCCGTGTGCGCGCCGCTACATGGTACGCTGGCGTGGTGTGCGCGCGTACATTGGTACGCTGGCGTGTGTGGTCGCCGTACTTTGGGTACGCTGGCGTGTTGTGCGCGCGTACATAGGTTACGCGGGGGATGGCGTGGCTCGCGCGATCATGCGTACGCTGGCGTGGGGTGTGCCCCGCGTAGCAATGCGACGCTGGCGTCGCTGTGCGCGCGACTACATGGCCACGCGACGTTGTTGTGCGCGCGTACATGGCACGCTGGCGTTGTGTGCCGCGTACATGGTGACGCTGGAGTAGCATGTGCGCGCGTTGACATTGCGTTACGGCTCGCGTGTTAGCCAGCGCCGTATCATGTTACGCTGCGTCGTGTCGCGCCCGCACATAGGTACGGCTGGCGTCGTGCTACGCGCGTACATGCACGCTTGGCGTGTGTGCGCGCGTACATGGCACGCTGGCGTGTGCTGCGCGCGTACATGGTACGCTGGCGTCGTCGTGCGCGCCGCCCCCCCCCCCCCTACATGGTACGCTGCGTGTGTCGCGCCGCGTTACATGGCACGCTGGCGTGCTGCTCGCGCCGCTACATTAGGCACGCTGCGTGTCGTGCGCCCGGCTACATCGTACGGCTGCGTATGCGAACGCGCCCTACATTCGCTACGCTGGCTCGCTGTGCGCGCGTACATGGCCCACGCTGCTGCGTCGGTGTGCGCGGCTTACATGCCGCACGCTGGCAGTGTGTGCGCGCGACAGGTTACAATGCGGTCCACAAGGTGGCACTGTGCGCGCGCTACAATGCCGTACGCTGCCGTGTTCGTGCGCGCGTACATGAGTACGCTGGCCCCACACCCATGCAGCCACCTCCACCACATCACAAACCCACCCGTACAACAGACCTGTGTGCGCGCGTACATGGCTACGCTGGCGTCAGTGTGCGCGCCGTACATGCGTACCTGGCCGCTCGTGTGCGCGCGCTACATGGCTACGCTGGCGCGTCGTGCCGCGCGACATGGTACGCGGCGAATGGTGCGCGGTACATGCGTAACGATGACGCGTCGTCGTGCGCCGGTACATGGTACGCTGCGCGTTGTGTGCGCGCGTACATGGTACGCTGGCGTCCGTGTGCGTTGCGTACATAGGACGCGGCGATAGTCGCTCGCGCGCAGTACATGTAACGATGCGCGTTCGTGTCGCGCGCGTACGATGGTACGCTCGGCGTGTGTGCCGCGCGTTACATGGTTTACGCTGGCGTGTGCTCGCGCGTACATGGATACGCTGGCGTCCTGTGTGCGCCGCGTACATAGACGCCTGCGCGTGTGTACCGCGCGTACATCGTACAATGGCGTCGTGTGCGCGCGTACAGTGGTACGCTGGCGGGTGTGCGCGGCGTACATGGCGTACAAAGGCCGCTAATGTGCGCGCGTAACATGGCACGCTGGCGTGTTGTGCGCGCCGTACATGGTACAATGCCGCCGTATGGTGCGCGCGTACATGGTGACAAATGGTCTGTGCTGTCGGCGCGCGTACATGGCACGCTGGCCCCACCCGGTGCTTCGCGCGACATGGTACGCTGCCGCCGTGTCGTAGGGCGCGTACATGCGCACGCTGGACCGCTGTGTGCGCCGCGCACATGCTACCGCTGGCGTCGGTGGGCGGGACATGGGACGCTGGGTGTGCGCGCGGCGCTTAGCGAATTTAACGCCACACCACCGGCCGATTAAATTTTCGCGCGCTGAATTTGCGAAGGTAGGTTGCGCGATAAGCGCCGTAAGTGCGGCGAGCAAGGTAAATTGGAGCTGCGAGCGACTGCCGCTAGCCCGTGGTTTTGACCGCAATACGCCAGCGGCGCAACGCAACGCGCGACAGTACCGTATGTCTCCGTCAGAGTAACAGAGAAATATCTTCCGGCGCGGTCCTACTCCCTCTCTCTCTCTCTCTCTCTCTCTCTCTCTCTCTCTCTCTCTCTCTCCCTCCTCTTTCGCTCTCTCGCCTCTCTCTCGAAGATAATATACCAGCACGCCCGCCCCCCCGCGCGGCCGCAGCAGCCCACAGCACACATACACAGCAGCACTCTCTATCTCTATTAGCTAGTTCTTTTTGTATCTCTACCTCTCACAGTCCATCACAAGTCCACTCACTTTTAGCCCTTAGCTCTCGGCTTCATACTCCTCCTTCTCTCCCGCCCTCTCTAGTTTGAGTAAGGATACATGTGCTGATCAGTACACAGCTAGCGTGATAACAGTGCTGAAACGTTAGCACAAGAACGAATCAGCCGGCAGCCATACGCCGTGTAAGCACGACGAAACAGAGCCGCCGCACTGCGCCGGACATCATGCACGCCACAATGCTTTAATCACGAGAAACGAAAAAGCAAGCGTGATAATTAACGCCAGCGTCGCCATCGTGGGCATTAAGCACAGCAAGCTTAAAATCAACGTAGGGCGGGCAGCCGCCGGCAGCGGGAGAGATGTATATAGCGAGGACTGTAGGTAACAGGACTGTAGGTAGCAGGACTGTAGGAGCCCAGCGACTGTAGGTAGCGGGCACTGTAGGTAGCGGGACTATACGGTACCAAGGACTGTAGGGTAAGCAGGACGGGGGGGGGGGGGGGGGGGGGGACTGCGTGAGGTAAACAAGGGCTGCTAGGTAGCACCGACTGTATAGCAGACTGTAGGTAGCAGGACTGTAGTAGCGCGACGGTAGGGCTAGCGTGGAACTATAGGCTAGCAGCGACTGAGTAGCAGGACTGAGGTAGCGGACTGTACGTAAGCAGGACTGGTACGATAGCAGGACTGTAGTAGCCAGCGACTCTAGCGTAGGCGCCGCACTGTAGGTAGCGGACTGTACCGGTAGTTTATCANTGTAGGTAACGGGACTGTAGGTAGCAGGACTGTAGGTAGCGGGACTGTAGGTAGCAGGGCTGTAGGTAGCAGGACTGTAGGTAGCAGGACTGTAGGTAGCGGGACTGTAGGTAGCAGGACTGTAGGTAGCAGGACTGTAGGTAGCGGGACTGTAGGTAGCGGGACTGTAGGTAGCGGGACTGTAGGTAGCAGGACTGTAGGTAGCGGGACTGTAGGTAGCGGGACTGTAGGTAGCGGGACTGTAGGTAGCGGGACTGTAGGTAGCAGGACTGTAGGTAGCGGGGTTGTAGGTAG
>NW_014577821.1:35066-38576 GCF_000485595.1 Priapulus caudatus
CGTGCAACGCACACGTACGGGGTGAGGGTATAAGTGGATTATGGCGAACACATTGAGAGCGTATCGTGACGGTGTTCTCCTCCCTCACAGATGCTATCGCTGCCTGCGAGTCAGATTCACCGACGGATACACGGACGGTTCGCACGCATGCATACGCCCACCAGTCCTGCTATCTACAAGTCTCCGCTACCTACAGTCTGCTACTTACAGTCTGCTACTGCAGTCCGATACCTACAGTCCTGCTACTACAATCCTGCTACTACAGTTCCTTGGTACCTGTACAGTTTCCTGCGTACTTACAGTCTCGTTCAGAACCTACAGCCTGCTACTATACCAAGTACTGTATCTACAATCCCGTACCTACAGTCCTGCTACTACAGTCCTGCTACTACAGCTCGTTACTACAGTCCGCTACTCAGGTCCCAGCCTACCTTACAGTCCTGTATACTACATGTCTGTCTACCTGACAGTCCTGCTACCTGCAGTCATGTACTATGTCTGCTACCTACAGTCCAGTACTACAGCCTCGCTAGCTTACAGACCCGCTACTGAACAGTTCTGCTACCTACAGATCCCTTTCTATACAGTCCTTGCTACCCTACAGTCCCGCTACTACAGTCCTGCTACTACAAGATCATGTTACTCACAGCCTGTCTAACTACAGTCTGTACTCAGTCTGCTTACCTATAGGCCTGCCTACCTACAGTCCGTACTACAGTCCAAGCTACCTCAGTCCTG
This sequence comes from Priapulus caudatus, assembly GCF_000485595.1. Classification (NCBI taxonomy): domain Eukaryota; kingdom Metazoa; phylum Priapulida; class Priapulimorpha; order Priapulimorphida; family Priapulidae; genus Priapulus; species Priapulus caudatus. The sequence goes on from NW_014577821.1 coordinate 35,805, forward strand.
CTATTATACAGTTCCTGCTACTACAGTTCCTCGCTATCCTACGTCCTGCTACCTTACAGTCCGCTATCCTACAGGCTAGACCTACCTTACAGTCCGCTATACCTACAGTCCCGCTAACTACAGCCTGCTATCTACCAGCACCCGCTACCTACAGTCCTGTACCTAAACAGCCTGACTACTACTAGTCACCCGCTACTACAGTCCCCGCTAACCTACTAGTCCTTGTACTACCAGTCCTGCTAGCCTACGCCTGCTACCTACAGTCCCGTTAACTACAAGTCACGCTTCCTACAGTCTGGTACCTACTGTCCCGCTACCCTACAGTCGCTATCCTACAGTCCTGTACCTACAGCTCCAGCTACCACAGTTCCCATACTACAGTTCCTTCGCTACCTACAGTCTGCTCTCTACAGCCTGCTACCTTACAGACCCGCTACTACAGTCCTACCGGCTAGCTATATTCCTGCTACCTACAGTCCCGTCATACTACAGTCCTGTACCTACCCGTCCGCGCTAACTACCAGTCCGCATACATACAGTCCCCGTTACCTACAGTCATGTATCTACAGTACTGCTACCACAGTCCTGAATACCATACAGTCCTGGCTACTACAGATCCTTGCTACTCTACGTCCCGCTCCTACAGTCCAGCCTACCTACAGTCCCTGACTACTCCGTCCCGCTAACTACAGTCCGCCAGCTACTCCAAGTCTGGTACTATCGTCCTGAATACTACTTACAGCCCTGCTACCTACTGACTGCTACCTACAGTCTGTACTCTAAAGTCCTGCTAACTACAGTCTGCTACTACCAGTCCTGTACCTACATGAATTCCTGCTACTTACAGTCCTGTATCCTCACAGTCCTGCACTACAGTGCATTGCTGCATACAGTCCTACGGCTTACTGCAGTCCAAGCTACTACTAGTCTAATGCTAACTACAGTACTGACACATACAGTCTAGCTACTACTTCCGTTACTACAGTCTGCTACTACAGTCTGCTCTACACGTACGTACCTACGTCCGCTAACTACAGTCCCGTACTACAGTTCCTGCTACCTACACAGTTCAAGCTTACCTACAGTCTGATACTACAGTCCCGCTACTACAGTCCTGCTAACTATAGTCCTGCTACCTACAGTTCCGCTAACTACAGTCCGCTACCTACCAGTCCGTAAATACTAGTCCAGTCAGAGCTTAATTCTCAATAAATAGATGATGTTGGGTTAACGATGAGAGCCGTAGGCGTGAGGCTGTAGTGCAGTGACCGTGTGTCTTGCTGGGTATGTACGCTAGCGAGCCCAGGCCCGTGTAGCCACGCGTGGTTCGTGTTTTCCTTTGCCCTCGACGGTGTAAAAATAAATTAGTGTTGTTATGGTCACGTACGGATGTGGAATTATAGGCATGGTTGTGATTATGGTTGTACATGGTTAGCGTTGGGAGTTAGGGTTAGGGTTATTGTTATGATTGTGGCTGTGGTTGTAGTTAGAGTCAATGATAACGTTATGGCTAGGCTTAGAATAAGAGCTAGGGCTATGGCTAGTGTTAGGTCTAGAATAAGTGTTAAAGCGAGGGTTAGGCGTATAATAAGGGCTATGGGTAGTGTTGTCGTTAGCGCTAGGGTTAGGGTTATTGGTAAGGTTAGGATTCAGCGCATGCCGACAGATCACGTAATATCCCAACGCCGAATTCATCGGTAACACTGCAAACTATATAGACCGGTCTAGCCTGATCCAAATACAGATCCAGAATGCAGATACAGATCCGGATCCAACTATAGATACAAACACAGATCCGGATCCAGATACAGATACAGATACAAATAAAGCACCAGATACATTTCCCGATCGACACATATCCGGATGGAGATACAGATCCAGTTCGAGATCCAGTTCGAGATCCACATCCGGAGCACGGTCGTTTCTCGCGACCCATCTCTCCCTCTCGCGCACGCGCTCTCTCTCTCACTCTCACTCTCACTCTCTCTCTCCCGCGCGTGTCCCTCCCAGCTAGTGTCAACAATTCCCCGTTAACCGGAATCATAACCGGACACTTTCGGACTAGAAACGGACGCATTTTCGCGGCGGGGTGGGGGAGGCGTGAGCCCCTCCATTTTGCCTGCGCGCCGCCTGTGTACAGTTCAGTTCTATGTGCGACGGGCGTGGACCGAATAACGCGGGTAATGCTATCCCCCGGGCGTGGAGGGACACCGCAACGTGGCAGCACGAGTATTAGGATTAATATTATTAGTATTAGTATTAGTATTAGTATTAGGTTAGGGTTAGGGTTAGGGTTAGGATTAGGATTAGGATAGCAACACCCGAATAATGCCCCCTCGTTGTTTACCGACGCGCCCTCTATAGAATTTGACGCGGCTGGGGGAAAATGCGACGCGTTTTGCAGCCGGCGTGAATCGGCGCTTGTCGCGAAAGCGATACGTTCGTAGTTTAGTAGGTCAATCGATAGAGAAATGCAGTTGAAGCTAGTAACCCATTTCTCGCGCGGTGAGCCGTGGTTCTGCATCTACTGTGGATTGTCGTGCGTGGGCGGGCGTCGCATGATGTGTAGGATCGACCACATGTAGAGACAAACGTCGTGAACTTCATCATCTTCTTTTCTTCTTCTTGCTCTTCATTTGCGTCTGCTTCTTCTTCTCCCCATCATCTTCCTTCTTCTTCTTTCTCTCTCCCGTTATTCTCCTCCTCTTCCCCCTCCTCCTCCTTTTTTAAAATTATTATTACAATTGATGATTCTGGCAGGAACACTAAAGA
>NW_014577821.1:39765-44241 GCF_000485595.1 Priapulus caudatus
TCCGTTCACATAAATAATACAGACACGAGGGGTTTCGTAGATGCGCCTACACAAGCCGGTTGGTAGAACGTAAGACGTTCTTGATCGCGCTGCTTATACACGTTTCGGCATATATATATATATATATATATACCCTACATAACGTCATACCACAATTGATATACTACACATTGTGGCAGCCATTAGTGGCGAGAAATAGAGTTTATGTTAGGTGGCAGCACCGCTCAGCGGACGACATTGTTTTTCAGGGGGGGGGGGGCGGTATTGACTTTTATTTAATGTAACGTTGCTTAGACGCTCATTAAGTTAACGCTCGTTAGACGCTACAATGCGATATTTCACAGTCGTATAACAGATACATATATTTTCTTCAGAACATTTGCGTGAGTAGGAAGATTATAAATCGATGGGTAATTACTAATTATGATGTTGTGCGCTCGTTGAAAGGGATCCTGCTGAAGTCTGTCTCGAGCTGCCAGCTTTACTTGTTTTCGTATCATCTTGCTTTCGTATATATATATATACATAGAATGTCGGTTATCAGAGATGATTCACGCTAAAAATATAATTTACTTGTGTGGCATAGGTATTCTTATTAACAGTATTGTGAGTGAAAGGTTACGTCTTCTCCAATAGGCGTAGAATGTTGGAGAGTATACACCAGGGTATGCAGGTTATATACACACGCTCACAAATTAACGTCACTCAGCCTCGAAAAACAAGGTTATGTTGTCGGAGCATTCTATCTAGAAAATTGTATCCAGGGAGACAACGCGCGTAGCGTGTTTACATTGATGTTTGGGAAAGTACATGGACATTGACGCCCGTTGCAAAAACACAATCTGTTCCATATATATTAATCCAATATATCAATATATATATCAATCCAATATATCAATCCAATATATCAATCCACCCACCCATCCATCCATTTATCCATCCATCCATCCATCCATCCAACCATACATCCATTCATCCATCCAAGAATCCATCCATCCATCCATCCATCTATCCATCCATCCATCCATCCTTCCATCCATCCATCCATCCATCCATCCATCCTTTCATCCATCCATCCATCCATCCATCCATTCATGCATTCATCCATCCATCCATCCATCCATCCATCCCACCATCCACTCATCCATCGATCCATCCAACCATCCATCTAACCATACATTCATTCATCCATTCAACAATCCATCCATCCATCCATCCATCTATGCATGCATCCATCCATCGATCCATCCATCCATCTATCCTTTCATCCATCCATCCATCCATCCATCCATTCATGCACTCATCCATCCATCCATCCATTCCACCATCCACTCATCTATCCATCCATCCAATCATCCATCCATCCATCCATCCATCCATCCATCCATCCATCCATCCATCCATCCATCCATCCATCCATCCATCCATCCATCCATCCATCCATCATTCTACGCTCATCCTCTTCTCTCGCGCAGCTCTCATTTCATCACTGTTCAATTTCTCGCACGGCTGCATCGCGCCGCCGATCGTCTGCTAGCCGAGATCCCGACGCAGCAGCTAGCGGCAGCGAAAGCCGCAGCCAGAGCGGAAAGCAGCACAGCAGCGCCGACAGCAGCCGCAGCAGCGGCGGCAGCCTAGCAGCGCAGCGCGGCGGCAGCCGCAGCAAGTGGAGGCAGCAGCAGCAGTAGTAACGGCAAGCAGCAGCGCAAGTAGCAGCGCACAGCGGAGGGCAGCAGCGACGGCAGCAGCGCAGGAAGCAGCCAGCGCGGCGCAGGCCGTTTAGTAAACCAGTAGCAGCAGCAGCAGCAGCAGCAGCTAGCAGCGAGCAGAGCAGCACGGCAGTAGCGGCGCAGCAGCAGCCAGCGGCGAGTAGCGCGCGCAGCCAGCGGCGTTAGCGCAGCAGCAGCAGCAATTACGGAAATTGCTCCATAAATAATCATATTTTAAGTGAGGAAAGTGCGATAGAGTGGGATATCTGATGGTGGCAAAGCAACCCTCCCGCGATTTTAATCCCGCCTCACGCCGCACGCAACGCACGTTATTAATGCCACACACCACAACCCACAACACACTCCACACACACACACACAGCACACACACACACACCACACACACCACACCACACGCACACACACGCCACGACACACACAACACACACACACCACACCCACACACACACACACATACGCACGCACGCACAACACCACACACACACACACGCACGCAACACACACGCAATGCACTCACACGATAAGTATAACGAACGCACGCACTATCAACACGCATGCCACGTCACAGGATTTTAAGTACATGACAGACACGCCATAACACACACGCACGCACGCACGCACGCACGCACGCTACGGCCACGCACGCACGCACTACACACACACACACCACCCACCACACAAAACACACCAACACACACACACACACAACACGCGCGCGCGCACACACACTAGTAGTGCATAGACCACTGTTCCCCATGCTGTAGTTTCATACGCGGTCATAGACACGATTAACGGACAACAGCGCGTACAATGTTATACTGCTGTGACTGTGTGCGCGCGCGCGTGTGGTGCGTGTGCTGTGTATGACATGTGATGGTGCACATATGTGTGTGTGTGGTGTGTGTGTGTGTTGTGTGTGAGGCTGTGTGGTGTGTGTGTGACCGCGCGCGCTGTGTGCGTGTGATGTAGTGTGTGTGTGCTGTGCGTGTGACCGTGCTGGTGAGTGACGTGATTGTGCGCTGCGTGCCGTGCAGTGGCGTGTGTGCCAGTGCGGCAGGAGGAGGCTAGAGGAATCCGCAGAAGAGGAAGATGGTTATTTTCTCTTGTTGCCTAATGATTTTTGTTGTTGTTGTTGTTGTATTGTGTTGTTGTTGTTTGTTGTTGTTGTTGTTGTTGTTGTAGCTGCTGCATGCTGCTGTGTACACCGGATTATAACTAATATTACAAATATAGATTTCGCTTCACCGAGTGTTCTATAACATAATAAAATATTATAATGACACATAATATATAATATATACTACATAACATTTATCGCTTCATCTGGTCTATTGTTATCAAGAGCTAATATAAGCAGATGTTCTTCCGTGTTGTCAATACCTCGCTATTATAATGACGCTTGTATATTATCTTTATATTATTGATAATTATTAGTTTAGTAAATTATTAATTAGCTTTGTGATAATCATGTACAATTTAACTTACGGTTCCTCTGCGATGCGAATGGTAATTGTTTTAATTCAATAACAATCTGGATACAGTAGAATAACTGTATGGACCTCAGTACACGGAGGGATTTTCAGTCACGGCCGACTAAAATTGTGCATTCCATCCTGCGATATTAACGAACGTTGAAAATGTGATTCATCCTGGATACTTTACGAACTAAAAATGTGCATTCCATCTAGGATGTTACGAACTAAATGTGATGTCGCGATCACGCCATTTTTGAAAAAATATATATAAATCATACCAGCGAATCAATATGTTACCGTTAAAGAATGGTTAAGCTTACTTAATAAAAGTGAACTATTGGTCAGTTATATAAGTGTAAGAATATCTTGTGCTAAAATAATCTTAGATATAATGTTACGAAATCCATTGGGACCAACATTTTTACCCAAAGTTATTACACCATTATATTTTGTTTTCGTTTTGGCGGTATAAAAAGGGGATAGCCCCTCAAAATAATCTCTGCATATTTCACTTCTTAAAGTGATTTTACCAAGAAATGATAGATAACTCACCGGTAAAACGTGGCGTGACGCGGGATGTGAAAAAGATGTCAAAAGTTAGTAGCCAGACGATCTGTATCATAGATAAAGCATTCAAGATGGACGTTAACAAAGTTCGCTAAAAAATTTTAAAATGCAAACTAAAAATATGGTGTACCCTAACTGTTAAACTCTAAGTTTAAAATCATATTAGAACTATTTACAAATCTTTCCTGCCCACCCCCAAGTATCGTTTCTCGTGGAATCTTCATGTATAATACCACGGGATACACAAGAGTTTACGGAGAAAATAAAATCATCATTAATAATTGAATGATACTCAGCATCTAATAACGACCGGTTCCTAATCTGAAAGACCTCTCGTTACAAATCAGCGCATGATTTACGTGGCGCCAACTACTTATTAGGATGTGCTTTCTAAATATTTTTTTCATTATTATCGGGAAAATCGCTATTCGAATTTCGACAGTCTATGGCTTTTTTTTTGGGTTTTTTTTTTGCATCGCCAAGTATTTCGTGCTTGTTGTTAACATGTCTTAAATTCTATTTATGCAGCGTTCTACATTCTAATTTGCAATGACAGAGTTCACGATTTACGCTTAGCATATAGGCGTAATAATCTGTGTTAGCTCTGTCCGCTTCAACACGAATTCGATGAGCGTTGCAACAAGATTTCAATGAAACTATTATTCCTATAGAGTAGATTCTAAAGAGACTTAATAACTGTGCTT
>NW_014577821.1:44266-52482 GCF_000485595.1 Priapulus caudatus
GTGCGGACTCGTCGGAGGGAGCACGACCGCCCGAGACGTCGAGACGAGACCGAGGACCGAAGAGCCGTCCCAGAGACGCACGAGAAGAGAGACGAGACGAGAGAGTCAGCCAAGAGAGAGAGGAGGGAGAGCAAAGAGACAGGAGAGCAGGAGAAGAGACGAGGACCCGCCGGAGTGCCAACCGAGACCGAGACCGGCTCGACGATGACGAGTCGAGGACGAGGCGAGAGAGAGAGCGAGAGGGTCGTTCGAGACGACCGCCGAGCCGCTCCCGCGAGAGACGCGCGACGGCGGCTCACGCTCTCCGTGGAGCCGGCAAGGGCCCCCCGTCCGCCAGTGCCTTCCTCAATTATTGTTCGTGGGCTTTCCCGCTTGCCCTGGCCCGGCTGACTTCTCGCTCTCCTGGTCACCGTTAAGCAGGCGTAGGCAGTGCATAGCCGGCGGAGCTTGCCTCAGCGCGCCAAGAAGCATCTTCGTCAAGCAGCTGGCGCGACCCCCGCGCGCGCCGAGCCTCAGGGCGCGAGCGCCGTTTTCCGCTTCAGCTGAGGGCCGGAATCTAAGCACCACATCGACGACGCCTGAATGATTGATGATGATGACAAGCCTATGATGACCGAATATATTCACTGCCCCTTCGATCTCTCCATATATATGTGTGTGTAGGTTGTGGTGTGTGTGTGGGTGATGTGTGTGTGTGTGTCGTCGGGCTGTGATGTGTGTCGCGTGGGCCCAGGTGTGGTGGTGGCGTGGTGTGTGTCTGCGGTGCGGTGCGTGCGTGCAGTCGCGTGCAATGCGCCGCGCGGTGTGTCTGGCCGTATATATCATAATATATCTATATATGTGAGAGAGACAGACACACGAGGAAGAGAAATAAAAGAGAGAGAAGAGGTTGGCTACACGCCGTTCGCGCACGCACGTCACGCATGCACGCACCGCCGCGCACGCATGAACGCACTTACCACGCATGGCACGCAACGTACTCACGCCATACACGCAGTTCACGCATGCACGCACGTACTCACGCGATTGCACGCCCACGTACTCGCGTATGCCACGCAGGATCACGCATGCAACGACGCTACTCACGCCGATGCACCGCACGATACGTCACGTTATGCACGCAGGCACGCATGCACCGCACGTACTCACGCATGGCACGCGAAGTCACGCGAGTGCACGGCACGTACTCACGCATGCGCACCGCACGTACTCGCGTACTGCACGCAGTCACGCATGCACGCACGTACTCGCGTATGGCACGCAGGTAGTCACGCCCAATGACGGCCCGTAGTCATGCATGCACGCATTGCGAAGCGCGATTGACGCTACACGAAAGATCTCGTGTTAAGAGATCTGAATTAAAACCATTCACGTTGTCTCGCCAAAATGAGTCAGCATGTCAAACTCAACTAAGAGCCTTTCGGGCAGAGCGAGGGGAGAGCGGGACGCGGCAGGGGGCGAGAACAGCAAGCGGGTTCTCAGAGAGAGTAGGAAAGAAGCCATTTGCGCGAATGCACGCATTTCTCAATATGCGACTGGGCACAGCAAATCGTCAATGTCAGCATGGCAACAGCGTGTGCTGCCCAAACGTTAAGGAGCCAAGGTCAATAAATAAGGACGCAGGCCGCCCGCCGTCAGTGATAGCATAACACGCGTATAGAGAGACGGGCATTTGGAAAGAGAGAGAGAGAACCAGAGAGAGGAGAGCGAGAGAGAGAGAGGGAGGGGGGGAGGGAAGCTGAGGGGGTGTATATGGGCACGGACGAACGTAAAACGAATAAATTGATAGATGGTATGGACAATGAATGGGCTGGACATGAACGATGATTGACCCATGAATGAATGGATAAGCGCTGCGTTAGATGAATGAATTTGATGGCCTGGGCGATGGCATGGTCCCTCTTAGTCCACTGGATGAACGCGCCCACAATCCAAGGCGCGACTGGCGATGATGTGGATGGATGTGATGCATGGATGGATGATAATTGATGGATGGAATGGCCAGCATGGAAATGGCGCATGGGGGGATGACGATCGCGATTGGCAGTGGCATGGCATGCGTTGGAATGGTATGGGTATGGATGATGCGATTGATGGATGGAATGGATCGAGTAACTGGTTGCATGAATCGGATGGATGTATGGAATGGGACGATGCCACTGCGGCCCCATGGGCCACCCCACAGCTGCGATGATGGAAGTGCATGATGATGAGATGCGATGGATGGATCGGATAAAGAATATGAATAAATGACATGAATAAATGCACTTGGATGAATGGATGGATGGATGGATGGAATGGATTGGGATGGATGGAATGGATGATGGATGGATGGATGGAATGGATGGATGGATGGATGGATGGATGGATGGATGAGAGGATGGATGATGGATGGATGGTGATGGATGGATGGATGGATGGATGGATGGATGGATGCGAATGGATGATGGCATGGCAATGGATGGCATGGCATGGCATGGCAGGATGGATATGAATGGACAGAATGAATGGATGAGAACGATGAATGGAATGATGGACAGATAAATGGATGGAATGAATGAGGAAGATGAACTGAAATGGATGCGATGGATGGATGGATAGATTGGATGGATGGCATGGATGCAATGAATTCACAGATAAAGTGGAGCTCACCAACGCGAGTGAGCAGAAGGCAGACAGCGAGAAAGGAGAGCAGCACGAGAGATGAGAGAGACGACGCGAAAAAAAAGAAGAGAGAGAGTGCGAAGAGCCGGGCAGATTCAATATGAAGTCTTGAAATGGACCCGAAGAACGGCAAGCAGTGTGGTGAGGAGTGTTACCGTCGTGGCCGGGATGACGGAAAGTTCTGTTGTTAACTCACTTTAGTTGCTAACCAGCGCAGATTGTGTTCTGTCAAATTGGTATTGATGATAATTGACAAACGATTCTGCCTACAGATGAAATCATTTCTGTGAGAACGCGTTCGGCGAAATGTTATACAAGTGGACTGCATTCAGCAGACACGATGAGAAAGAGAAATCTGATGGATGGACAATATTACGCGCAGAGAACTCCTGAATAGGATAGTGTAAATACGAGTATGGATTGTAACCCGCGTATGGCCTGCACGCGTGCGTATATCACTCGCCCTCATAAATCATGCACGTACATCAGGTAAACATAGAGAGTTATACGCTAGAATCATACGTTACGTCATAAATATATCATTGCATGGCCATCATTGATGCATCATTCAGCAGAAGCGCATATTAACGCGCATGCGCCACAGGTTTTAACCTGCTATACATTCACGATTTAATTCGAGAATGATATTGAAATGTTCTAAGTAAACCTACTAATAACGCCAGGTTTTTTTTGAAGCATAGGATTCCATATTATACTGCTCATCATAGACACAGATCAAGTGTTTGCTGCATTTTCTTTTAATAATTTGACCCGAATTTCTTCACGTAATTTATTTCGTCACATATGTTGTACATAATTCGCGACCACCCAAGACACACATGTAGTAGTTCTCACAGTTTAGACTCGGTTTATATATAAACAGCAGAAGATGGTTGCAATGTATACAGTTGGCCTGCGCGTCATACACTGATATGGCCTAACTTATATCATTACGTCGTGCATGTTATCGTACGTGTATGAAATTTTATAGTAACCGGGTTACGGGAGCTAGCTCAAACAAATGATACAATGTGTATGTATTCCAATTATTTATTCGGCCTTATACAAACGTAAAAGACATTACTAAATAAAATAATCACATGGGAATTGTGGGAGGTTACGTACATGTACGCAGGCTTACATGCACGCGGAGCCTCACACACACATGAACGCAGGAATGAACGGACGCAGGAACGGACGCAGGAACGCACTCAGGAACGGACGCAGGAACGCACGCAGGGACGCACACAGGAACGCACACAGGAACGCAGGCATGTTCGTATTGAGATGTTAATATTTATTCATTAGGTAATTGACCCATGAGTTCTACTAGGACGTATTACTTCTTCTTCTTCGTCTTCTTCTTCTTCTTCTTCTTCTTCTTCTTCTTCTTCTTCTTCTTCTTCTTCTTCTTCATCTTCTTCTTTTTCTTCTTCTTCTTCTTCTTCATCTTCTTCTTCTTCTTCGTCTTTTATTTGTCGTCTTGTGTTCTAGCCTTGTCAGCTGACCGACTCTGCGTCTGCACGGCGCGGCGGCGCCACTGTCGCGCGGTGTTTACCGCCATTACCGTGTTCTGCCGGACACATCGCCGCGCGTACAACCGCGCTCATTTCTGGTATTACGGTGGGAAATCAGCCAATGAGCGCTGGGACACGTCAAGAATGAGATCGTTTTTCAGCGTTTCGTGTCAGTCAGGCAAAAGTTTGTTTACCAAAAAATCATGGAAGAATTTTCGAGTTAACAACATATATGGTGCCACCTGCGACGTGGATTGAGAGGATGGCATTGTGATTTATTAACAAAAACTTCTGCTGATTCATGGCAATTTCTTCGTAAGTATGGCCGCCAATGGGAAATGATTTCCCAGTGTGGTGCCGTCTGACTCAAGCATTCGTGATATTAGTTTCTAAGTCGTTATCGTTGTTGTCGTTGCTAGCTGTAATCATGTGCATGCATCGTGTCCAATAACCTCACCATGCAGATAGGGGAGAGACGGCTGAAAATCCACCCCCTAGTATTCCTCATAATGCCGCCATCACACGGGACTCTCTCTCCTCTCGCATAATCCGGGAGAAGTCCTTCACGCGAAGCATGATTAGTTTTCGTCGGAGGGGGGAAGACGGGCGAAGAATTCTCCGCTCCCTCTCCCCCTACGGACAAGCTAGCGCTGTTGCTCCTCCCGCATCTTCTCTATAATGATCCCATTTTCCCCGGCAAATATCTATCTCTTATGCACCAACATTTGAATCTTGAAATGATCTTACCGCTCGGGCGGGCTTACGGGGCCGCGATTTGCCTAGTGTCGGTGTAGTGTTCTTATGTGGGAATGATCGAACAAAATCCGGAATTTGTCCTAATCCGGGGCGTCGTACGTGACGAGTTGTCGCCTACTCGCACTCCTCGCCTTATAATACGGAGCTGCAGCTTCGAGCAAATACCACCTCCCGCTCTCTCTCTCTCCCCCTCTCTCTCTCTCTGTCGTTCTCTTCCCCCCTTTCTCTCGCTTTCTCTTTCGCGCTCTCTCCCTCCCTCTTTCTCTCTCGCGCTCTCTCCCTCCCTCTTTCTCTCTCGCGCTCTCTTCCTCCCCCATCTCTCGCTCTCGGGCTGTCTCTCTCTCGCTCTCTATCTCTCTCCTCCTCTCTCCCTCTCTTTCTCTCTCCCGCTCTCTCCCTCTCTTTCTCTCTCGCGCTCGCTCCCTCCCTCCTTCTCTCTCGCGCTCTCTATCTCCCTCTTTCTCTATCGTGCTCTCTCCCTATCTCTCGTTCTCACTTTCTCCCTGTCTCTTTGTCTTCCTCCCCCTATCTCTCGCTCTCGCTCTCTCCCTGTCTCTCTCTCTTCCTCCTCTCTCTATCTCTCTCTCGTTCTCTTTCCCCCTCTCTCCCTCTCGCTTTCTGTCTCGCGCTCTCTCCCTCCCTCTTTCTCTCTCCCGCTCTCTTCCTCCCCCATCTCTCGCTCTCTGGCTCTCTCTCTATCTCTCGCTCTCTATCTCTCTCCCCCTCTCTCCCTTTCTTTCTCTCTCGCGCTCTCTCCCTCCCTCCCTCCTTCTCTCTCGCGCTCTCTATCTCCCTCTTTCTCTATCGTGCTCTCTCCCTCCCTCTCTCTCTCTCTTTCTCTCTCTCTCTGTCTCCATCTTTTCCTATCTCTCGCTTTGGCTCTCTCCCTCTCTCTTCCTCATCTCTCCCTCATCTCTCCCTCTTCCTCCTCTCCCCTCTCTCTTCCTCCCCTCTCAAGGCGTATGGCAATCGAGCAGCAGCCATGCGCATCGGTACTTCGATGAGAGAGAGAGAGACCAAGAGAGAGAGAGAGAGAGAGAGAGAGAGAGAGAGAGAGAGAGAGAGAGAGAGAGAGAGAGAGCAAGCGAGCGAGCGAGAGAGAGAGAGACAGAGAGAGACAGAGAGAGTGAGAGAGAGAGAGAGCGAAATGGAGAAAGCGAGAGAGAGCGCGAGAGAGAGAGAGAGCGAGCGAGCGAGCGAGAGAGAGAGAGAGAGAGAGAGAGAGAGAGAGAGAGAGAGAGAGAGAGAGAGAGAGAGAGAGANCAGATAGATAGATAGATAGGTGGATATATATATATATATATAGTAAGAGAGAGAGAAGCCAAGCCAGCCAGCCACCCACATGTCTAGCTATTGCCACGGTAGTCTCTGCACACGCACACCGGCCCTGCCGCCCACTCAGCCAAACGCACGCAAATACGCACGCGCATCCCATCACCCACCCACTCGCTCTCTCTCTTTTCTACACACAGACACACGCCAGTTAATTTTACGAGCGACAGTAAAACCAACGTCAACGTCAGAATCTCTTCAGAATGTGGCTACCGGACATGACGGCGGGAGAGGGGGAGAGGGGGAGAGGGAGGGGAGAGGGGGAGACGTACACACGACCGTAATAGACATAACGTAACTTACAGTGACGGTAGCTCTCTCTTCGCGTCGCATCCATCCGTTACCTTCTCCCTCTCCTCCTCCTCCTCCACCACCGCCGTCGTCGTCGTCGTCTTCTTCTCCGCAACACACAGGTAAACCAGAAGGAGCAGAAGGGCAGTAGTAGTAGTAGTAGTAGTAGGCAGCGGCGGCAGCCAGCGAGCGAGCGCTTGGCTATATGGACTGGAGAGCAACTGTAACGCACGTCAGAGCACGAGAGGCAGAGATGGGCACCGGCGGCAGTAGCGGTGCACACCGCTTCCCTTATCGATCCACGAGAGAAACCCTCGCAAACACTGCAGCCGCGCGCCACCTATCGGCCGCCGAGTGAACTAACCGGAAAGCCGGCTGGTGGCGGTGGGAAGAAAGAGGAGGGAGGGGGAGGGAGGAAGGGGGTCAGGGTTGGGGGGGGGGTCCGTGCACGGGTCGGGCCGGGAGGTAGGGAGCGGGAAATTGGAATTGCTATGATCGGCCGATCGACTGTTGATTTACGGGGGGAAATCAAGCGGCGAATGCTTTGCGGTGCAAGTGGAAATTAATGTTTAATTGGATTTTCGCCGACGCCGTGGGGGAGGTCAATTCGTCTTCATCAACAACTCGGCAAGGGACGCATGCTCGTGAATTACAATTTACAATACCCACCCGATACACTACAATTTACAATACCCACCCGATACAATACAATTTACAATACCCACCCGATACATTACAATTTACAAGACCCACCCGATACATTACAATTTACAATATCCACCCAATACACTACAATTTACAAGACCCACCCGATACAATACAATTTACAATACCCACCCGATACATTACAATTTACAATACCCACCCAATACACTACAATTTACAATACCCACACGATACACTACAATTTACAATACCCACCCGATACACTACAATTTACAAGACCCACCCGATACACTACAATTTACAATACCCACCCGATACACTACAATTTACAATACGCACCCGATACACTGGCACGGCTGAGAAGTGCTGTCTTTTTCCCCCCCTCATCCTGCGTTCGACGAGCCCCCTCCCCCCCATCCCACCCCCTAAACGTATCGGGTGGGTATTGTAAATTGTATTGTATCGGGTGGGTCTTGTAAATTGTAGTGTATCGGGTGGGTATTGTAAATTGTAGTGTATCAGGTGGGTATTGTAAATTGCAGTGTATCGGTTGGGTATTGTAAATTGTAATGTATCGGATGGGTATTGTAAATTGTAGTGTATCGGGTGGGTATTGTAAATTGTATTGTATCGGGTGGGTCTTGTAAATTGTAGTGTATCGGGTGCGTATTGTAAATTGTAGTGTATCGGGTGGGTATTGTAAATTGTAGTGTATCGGTTGGGTATTGTAAATTGTAGTGTATCGGGTGGGTATTGTAAATTGTAGTGTATCGGGTGGGTATTGTAAATTGTAGTGTATCGGGTGGGTATTGTAAATTGTAGTGTATTCGGTTGGGTATTGTAAATTGTAATGTATCGGGTGGGTATTGTAAATTGTAGTGTATCAGGTGGGTATTGTAAATTGTAGTGTATCGGGTGGGTATTGTAAATTGTAATGTGTCAGGTGGGTATTGTAAATTGTAGTGTATCGGGTGGGTATTGTAAATTGTA
>NW_014577821.1:53642-54070 GCF_000485595.1 Priapulus caudatus
CACACACACACACACACACACACACACACACACACACACACACACACACACACACACACACACACACACACACACACACACACACACACACACACACACACACACACACACACACACACTCATATATACGTATAAAAGTGAAAACGATAAATATTCATACACGGTCCGAAAATTTCAAATTGTAGTGAAATTCTCGATGGAGTGGCTATTGACGTAGTGACAATAGAACATCTGCTACGTAGGCCGTAAGTGATTGCCAGAGAATAATACTATTAATTTAATGCATATACGTATAGAAATCGAAGATTTTCTATGGCAGTCGAAGATATCATACATACAGATAATTGTTTCCATAGAAGGTGAAGATTTTCCATAGACGTCGTATATATTCTATAGACGTTTCTACTTGCCATTCTTTCTAAAGAAGC
>NW_014577821.1:54240-56238 GCF_000485595.1 Priapulus caudatus
ACGTTTCTACTTGCCATTCTTTCTAAACACACATCACACACACACACACAGCACACCAGCGACAGCACACCAACACATCACTCACCACACAGCACACACGAACAGCACACACAGCACACACCGTGTTGGAGTGAGCATACATGACACAGACTGACACACACACGATACACCTGTGTGTCGTGCTGGTGTGGCCTGCGAGGTCGCGACGCACACGGCACGACACCCACCTGGCCGCACCCCGCCTACGCACGTGGCGTGACACCGCGACACCGTACGGACGCGAGGCACAACGATCCGTCCTCCTCCTCGTGCGTGTTTTCCGGTTCATCGATCGGATCACGGATCAATGTGTTTGAATGTGGCAGAATTACAGGACGCAGGTTTTGATAATCTTGTCGCATTACGAGCGATGGCGTCGGCTGCGTGGCAGCGTGGCTGCTTGACAGCGAATTATAGCGTATAGCACCGTAGGGACACGTAGTTGGTGCGAGTGTACCTCCCCTCCCTCTATCTGTCTCTCCCCCACCTCTCTCTTTATATCTCTCGCTCTCTCTTTTTCTATCTCTCTGTATCGCCCTCTTGTTCTTTCTCTCTCTGTCTGTTTGTCTGTCTGTTTTTATTCCCTCTCTCTTTCTCTCTCTCACACATACACCCTCGTTATCCTTCTCCCTCTCTGCCTCAGGGAAGGGTAGGGGAGGGGGAGATGAGAGTAGACGAGAGAGAACATGGGACAGGAAGGGGAGGGGAGAGGAAGGAAGGGGTGACGTGCATGAGGAGGGGAAAAGAGGGAGGGGAGTGGAGGGAGCGGAGCGGAGAAGGAAGAGAAAGGGGGAGGAGAGGGGAAGTAAGAGGATGGAAGATGAAGGAAGGAAAGGGGAAATGACGGGACGGGAAGGAGGGAGAGAAAGGAAGCGGAGGCGTGGGGAGGAGGAGGAGGAGGAGCGCAGTATTCCCGTGACAACGGCGTGCACACGCCCGACAATTGTTCACCAGCGATGCGCATCATTTATCCATAATTAAGTACGGGTTGCCTGCCGCCGAGACACCCGTCAATTTACCATACAGCGAGATTTACGATCTTACGCGCGGCTTTCCGTTGGAGAATCCCATGTCATTACTGCCAGCAATATTGACGGCAATATTACAGGGAGACAACGGAGCGTGATTGCTCTCAGATAGCAAAGGAGGCGAGAAAAACGACAGACCGGGCAAAACTATCTCTCTTCTCTCTCGCTCGCACTCTCTCGCTCTCTCCCGCTCTCTCTCTCTCGCTCTCTCTCTCTCACGCTCGCTCGCTCTCTCTCTCTCTTTCTCTCTCGATCTTTTTTTCTTTCTCCCTATCTATTTCCCTCCTACTCCCTATCTCTTTCGCTCTTGATCATTCTCCCGTTCTGTATTGCCAACTCTATCCCCCTATCTTTGGCGCTCTCTCTAACCCTTCTTTCTTGCCCCATCTCTCTAGCTATCTCTTGCCCTCTCTCCTTCTCGCGATCTTTCTCCCACTCCCCTTCTCTCGCCCTCTCTCCCCCTTCTTTCTCCCGCTTTCTCCCTCTCTCGATCTCTCTCTCTTCCTCGATCTCACGATCTCTTTCTTTCCCACCCTCTCGCACGCCCTCCCCTCACTTTACCTCTCTCTTTCTCTCGCCCTCTCCCCTCTCTCTCTCGTGTAGCGCGTCGGTGATGTCATAATTACGCATGAATTTACGTATTGATTGTTGCAGTGATTACGTCACGGGGCATAATTTACGTTCGACGTGTGAAAATTGCGTCGTATAATTTGTCACTCATAATTATGGCACCAGATAGGGTCGCGTGTACGACACGTCACGGGCAGGCAGAAACTTTACGACAACGCCGCGTGACAACTTACGACAATACCGGTATAAGAATTTACGACAATGCCGCTATAAGAATTCACGACAGAGGCGCTTCAACAATTTACATCAATGCCATTGTAAGAATTCACGACAATGCCATTGTATGAATTCACGACAATGC
>NW_014577821.1:56248-61307 GCF_000485595.1 Priapulus caudatus
GTGTGTGTGTGTGTGTGTGTGTGTGTGTGTGTGTGTGTGTGTGTGTCGGTGTGTGTATGTGTTGTGTGTGCGTGTGTGTGTGTGTGTGTGTGTGTCCGCGCGTGTGGGTGCATGCGTATGTGCATGTGAGTGTGTGCGTGCGCGCGTGCATGTGTGCGTACGTGCGTGTGCGCATATATGTGTGCGTGTGCGTGCGTGCGTGTGTGTGTGTGCGTACGTGCGTGTGTACATATATGTGTGCGTGTGCGTACGTGCGTGCGTGCGTGCGTGCGTGCGTGCGTGTGCGTGCGTGCGTGTGCGTGTGCGTGTGCGTACGTGCGTGCGTGCGTGCGTGCGTGCGTGCGTGCGTGCGTGCGTGTATTCCGTCATCGGATCACGGATCAATGTGTTTGAATGTGGCGGAATTACAGGACGCAGGTTTTTGAGAATCTTGTCGCATTACGAGCGATGGCGTCGGCTGCGTGGCAGCGTGGCTGCTTGACAGCGAATTATAGCGTATAGCACCGTAGGGACACGTAGTTGGTGCGAGTGTACCTCTCCTCCCTCTATCTGTCTCTCCCCCACCTCTCTCTTTATATCTCTCGCTCTCTCTTTTTCTATCTCTCTGTATCGCCCTCTTGTTCTTTCTCTCTCTGTCTGTTTGTCTGTCTGTTTTATTTCCCTCTCTCTTTCTCTCTCTCACACATACACCCTTGTTATCCTTCTCCCTCTCTGCCTCAGGGAAGGGTAGGGGAGGGGGAGATGAGAGTAGACGAGAGAGAACATGGGACAGGAAGGGGAGGGGAGCGGAAGGAAGGGGTGACGTCCCCACGCCTCCGCTTCCTTTCTCTCCCTCCTTCCCGTCCCGTCATTTCCCCTTTCCTTCCTTCATCTTCCATCCTCTTACTTCCCCTCTCCTCCCCCTTTCTCTTCCTTCTCCGCTCCGCTCCCTCCACTCCCCTCCCTCTTTTCCCCTCCTCATGCAGGAGGAGGAGCGCAGTATTCCCGTGACAACGGCGTGCACACGCCCGACAATTGTTCACCAGCGATGCGCATCATTTATCCATAATTAAGTACGGGTTGCCTGCCGCCGAGACACCCGTCAATTTACCATACAGCGAGATTTACGATCTTACGCGCGGCTTTCCGTTGGAGAATCCCATGTCATTACTGCCAGTAATATTGACGGCAATATTACAGGGAGACAACGGAGCGTGATTGCTCTCAGATAGCAAAGGAGGCGAGAAAAACGACAGACCGAGCAAAACTATCTCTCTTCTCTCTCGCTCGCACTCTCTCGCTCTCTCCCGCTCTCTCTCTCTCGCTCTCTCTCTCACGCTCGCTCTCTCTCTCTCTCTCTCGATCTTTTTTTCTTTCTCCCTATCTATTTCCCTCCTACTCCCTATCTCTTTCGCTCTTGATCATTCTCCCGTTCTGTATTGCCCACTCTATCCCCCTATCTTTGGCGCTCTCTCTAACCTTTCTTTCTTGCCCCATCTCTCTAGCTATCTCTTGCCCTCTCTCCTTCTCGCGATCTTTCTCCCACTCCCCTTCTCTCGCCCTCTCTCCCCCTTCTTTCTCCCGCTTTCTCCCTCTCTCGATCTCTCTCTCTTCCTCGATCTCACGATCTCTTTCTCTCCCACCCTCTCGCACGCCCTCCCCTCACTTTACCTCTCTCTTTCTCTCGCCCTCTCCCCTCTCTCTCGTGTAGCGCGTCGGTGATGTCATAATTACGCATGAATTTACGTATTGATTGTTGCAGTGATTACGTCACGGGGCATAATTTACGTCGGACGTGTGAAAATTGCGTCGTATAATTTGTCACTCATAATTATGGCACCAGATAGGGTCGCGTGTACGACACGTCACGGGCAGGCAGAAACTTTACGACAACGCCGCGTGACAACTTACGACAATACCGGTATAAGAATTTACGACAATGCCGCTATAAGAATTTACAATGCCGGGTAATAATTTACGTCAATGCCAGGTAACAAGTTACGTCAATGCCGGGTAACAATTTGCGTCAATGCCGGTGTAACAATTTGCGACAATGCCGCTGTAAGAATTCACGACAGTGGCGCTTCAACAATTTACATCAATACCATTGTAAGAATTCACGACAATGCCGCTGTAAGAATTCACGACAATGCCGCTGTAATCGGCATTGTCGTGAATTCTTACAGCGGCATTGTCGTGAATTCTGTACGAATTCACGACAATGCCGCTGTAAGAATTCACGACAATGCCGCTGTAAGAATTCACGACAATGCCGCTGTAAGAATTCACGACAATGCCGCTGTAAGAATTCACGACAATGCCGCTGTAAGAATTCACGACAATGCCGCTGTAAGAATTCACGACAATGCCGCGTGCGCTCTCGCGCGAACACTTGGCTGGCTTTGGCGGCGCACGCAGCGACCGTATAGCTGTAAAGAACGCGCGCTGATGTGCCGCTGCTGCGGAGATAATCCATAAATCCATCTACATGTCATTTCTCGCGTGTGCGTGCGACGTGACACGCTGTGTGTGTGCATCGCCGGCATAATGCGCCGCCGGTTGCGCGCGTCGCAAGACACGATAATACCCCGCTTTACGCCACACCGCGCGTATTACTGCACGACGACCCGTCACCCGGGGGAGAGACAATGAAGCGGCGAGCTCCCATCGCGGCCGGATAATCAATGACCCTTGATGCGCGGCGACACTCCAGACGGCGAGCGAGATCGCGAGCGGCCGCCGGGCGGCGCTAGCGTCGCGCCTCGCCGCGATGCGCCATTGGTTGGCGCGATGCAGCGATGATCGGGTGCTCTCTCGCGCGAACGCTGCGTGCCGTACGGCTGCCTGGCTGCATCTCCGCTATCGTAGTCGGTGATCGTGTGGGTTTGTTGTCCGCACGCGCGTTGAGGTATGGATGATCAGCTGTTCTCAGTGCACGTCTGGCCGTGATAGCAACGCTGCGAACCGACGAAGAGCCGTCTGCCCTGCCGTGTGTATGTATACGAGCACCGGCGAAGTAGACGGTGTGTGCGCGCGCGCGTGTGTGCGTGCGCGTGTGAGTGTGTGCGTGTGCGCGTGCGTCCCAGGGTGCGCACTAGACCAGCGTAACCTGCTAAGATTATAACACACGCGCACGCAGGGCGGTGGCGGTGGTGCTGCTGCTGGTGGTGGTCGTGGTGGTGGTGGCAACAGGGTTCACGAAGGAGGCGGTCAGCTGTTAGTGTCTAGCGTGGCGCCGAGAAGGACGGCAATGGGAGAAGTAGGCGCGCAGGACTTACAGCTACATCGTCATCATCATCATCAACGACAGCAACAGCAGCAACAGCAACAGAAACAATTGCTACTAGTAGAAGAAGCGTTCGTGCGTATACAGGACCGGTGTGCAGTGCTGCAGGTGAGTTAGGGCCACGACTACAGATCTTGGTTTCACAGCCAACGATGTTAGATGGATGAATGGATGGATGGATGGATGGATGGATGGATGGATGGATGGATGGATGGATGGATGGATGGATGGATGGATGGATGGATGGATGGATGGATGGATGGATGGATGGATGGATGGATGGATGGATGGATGGATGGATGGATGGATGGATGGATGGATGGATGGATGGATGGATGGATGGAAGGATGGATGGATGAATGGAATGATGGATGGAAGGATGGATGGATGGATGGAATGATGGATGGATAATACGATCAGCAGACACTCTGTACATATGTAAGAGACCTGGCGATGTATGTTATCAAGTGTCACTTTGTATCTCGTGTTACTTTCGTAATGTTTACATCTCAGTTATATTTCACAGCGTGATTAGAAGAAGGTAGAAGCAGAAGAATAGAAGAAGGAAGGGGAGGCGGAGGGGCAGGAGGAGGAGGAGGAGGAGGAGGAGGAGGAGGACGAGGACGGGGGAGGAAGAGGCGGTGGTGGTATTCGGCGTTGGTTTTTTATTCGTAGATATTCGGTTTCCCTCACTAATTTGTGCACACGTGACATTGGATACGTGCCGATATGGTGGTGATACGGGGGAGCGGCGGCTACGTCACACGCTAGATGAATTCACGCGCTTTGAAGGCGGCCGTGCGACCCGACGCAACAACTTTCACGCTTTTTCTCGGCGCTCTCGCGGCTTTTCATGTCCTTGATTGATTTTGAGGTCATTATTTCCTGATTTTCACCTCGTGTAGAGCTAAGGAAATCGCATTGCCGACCGTCTGACAGGCGACAATACGAGCGCAAATTTAAATGGCTTCATCAGCAGCGATGCAGGGGGCACGTCCAAAACGACAGCAGTACGTGGGGATATCAAGACCGAGTTCAAGGGTCAAATGTTGGAATCACGCATATGCATGTCATAGGGCACAGGTTAGTTAGCTGGCGGTAGCTTTTACAGCTTCACACGTGCCCCTATATCCAGACTATGATGGCAGGAGTGTATAATATAGATGACAAGTCTATATTAGTCTATATAATATAGTCTATATAATCTAATCTATAGTAGTATACTATATAATTAGTCTATATAATATAGTCTATATAACATAGTCTATATCAGTGTTTCTTAACCTTTTTCGAGTGACGGACCCCTTTGAGAATCTAATGAAAGCTACGGAGCCCTCCCCAGAAAAATGCGCATAAGCACATAAACGTGACAATTTTCATGCGCCTGGTTCACGGACCCCTCTGAAGCCCATCCACGGACTCCAAAGGGGTCCATGCATCACAGGTTAACAACGCCTGGTCTATATTATACACTCCTGAAGTTAGTCCACGATTGCCACATTAAGCTTTAACATCAAAGCTCAATTTCACAAATATTTAAGCACTTCACACGGAGCTGTTTGCAGAGCAGGCAGCTGCCGTCCGATGACACCACACGCCAGCTGCTAATAAGCTATACGCTGTGTCTATGAAATCCAAGCACGTTGATAGAAGATCAGCGTGTGATCAAATCAACGCCATTTTGCGCGCAACGGGAGTACATGCATATATACTTATAGATGGCCGAGCATATGATGGCCGTTGACAGTATCGATATAGAGTCACTCGGAATACACTGTAGCGAATATGTATCAT
>NW_014577821.1:64089-78373 GCF_000485595.1 Priapulus caudatus
ACTGCTACTGCTACCGCTACTGCTGCTGCTGCTACTGCTATTGCTGCTACTGCTACTGCTACCGCTACTGCTGCTGCCGCTACTGCTGCTGCTGCTACTGCTATTGCTGCTACTGCTACTGCTACCGCTACTGCTGCTGCTGCTACTGCTATTGCTGCTACTGCTACTGCTACTGCTACCGCTACTGCTATTGCTGCTACTGCTACTGCTACCGCTACTGCTGCTGCTGCTACTGCTATTGCTGCTACTGCTACTGCTACTGCTACCGCTACTGCTGCTGCTGCTGACCAATGTTCATTGTACCCCACACACGCATATACACGCGCGCCCACACACGCACACATACGCACACATACACACACACGCACGCACGCACGCACATACACACACGCGCGGATGTAATTTCTGTTTTAGCCGTGCTCGCATCCGTAGAAACGAAGGAGTGCGACGAAGAAATGAATAAGTTTCCTTTTTGTCGAAATGATTCCTTTTTCACGATCGTTAAAAACTGTGATAATTTATTCTGAATACGTACGCGTTATAACGACGTACGTAGATAATGGACTCGCCACAGTGCGTGCACGTACGGTGACCATGTATGCATGCAGCACGTTTTTACTACTGTAGGCAGCTACCATTAATAAATATTTTATGAATAGTAATGACTGCACGTGCACCATGGCGTTGGGAAGAGGGGAAGCAGAGGAAAGGGTAGCTAGCACCATGTGCGGCTTGCTGTGTGCTGCTATAGCAAGGCTAGCGGTGCCCCTGCCCCTCGTATCAGTTTTCGCGCTAGAAGCGAGCGTAAATCAATCTAGCTTTCAACGCTTTAAATGCGAGAGAGCGCGATTAAAGTTGCCAACATCGGACTTGTAATAGATAGTGTACTATTATAACAGATTACATTTCGACGGGCTTCAATCTGTTGTGTGAATTACGCTAGGTGTCAACAGGGAATTGAATTATAACGGAATCCTCACGGTTACAGCGTGCCGAAGGTAAATCCATTATAAAAGTATACAATCTATTACAGGAATCTATTACTACAGGTGTGATGCTGCCACATGTTAGTCGTTTTTAGCCCGCGAACAAACACGATTCGTGTAATGAAGCAAAATCCCGCACCTATTTCGGATGACGTATTCTATCTACTAGCGTACGCAGCTCTTGCATTTCGGTAAAGTTTTGAAAGTGTCTAGAAAAATCCACGAAGTTTACTACAGCTTAGAATAGTTTATAGAAGTGGTGTTACGAGTTACGCACCTAGCAATGGTTAAAAACGTTTACAAATGCGTATAGAAACGAGAGAAACGTTTCTAACGTTTAGAAACACGTAGTAGAAGCGTCTAGAAGTCCAAAACTTGTAGTTGAATTGTCCAAACGCGTGTAGACAGACGAGCAACAGTAGAAACCTCACCAGATCAGTGATTAACTAACTCCAGACTGCACGAACGCAGATTGTTGGAAATACACGTTGATGAGTCGAGTCAGCCATGGAGAGGGTCATTGACGAAAGATCGGGGGATGGTCGGCAGGGGCGTGTACAGGATTTTTACCAGGGGGGGGTCTAACCATAACTCAAGGTTGCGAGCACGCGAAGGGGGGGTCTGGGGGGCTCTCCCCCAGAAAATTTTTGTAATTAGACCCCTCTAAAATGCATTTTCTGCGCGAGCAGGGGGGGGTCCGGACCCCCTGGACCCCCCGGACCCCCTGTACACGCCCCTGGTCGGTGTAGCATGAGAGACATCCTCCTATATGACAAACCGCCCTCTTGCGCGAAACTCCATGCATTGCGCATTCGCATGAGTATTTGATCGCTCCTGTGCGATGTACAGGGGGACGTTTGCAATATGGAAGATGTTTGTTCATACGAATATCCGAGTTTCTCTCGTAACCGTAACCGTAACCGTAACCGTAACTCTGTAACCGAGTTTCTCTCGCCCGAGAAATTAAGATAATTTATAACGCAATGCCCTTAACGTAATGCTGAGTTGATATTTCGAGTGACGCTGTCCGGGAGACTGCATGCCACCTATGCATGCACCTAACGCCGCGTCTGGAAATTACTATACCCTCCGTGACGGGGGCACTTTTATTTCTGTAAGCGATACTGCATGCAGCGTACAGCCGAGACAGACGTCTCGCGGAATGAGCATTGCGTTCGAAAATTGATATAACCAAGAGCATATAAAGAAAGATGATCTAATGTATATATTTATACGTAATGCTGCAATCGCTCCAGCAGTCTACTAGATGTTATCGCGCGCAATCAAAAAATTGGTTCGTGTCAAATATTATTTGACGTGATGGCGCATTATGCGGGTTTCGAAAAAGCTAGATCTAACATCATTTCACCTCATAAAGATTATACTTCAAATTCCAGGAGGACTATATGGAAGACGGAGAGAGACAAAGTTGATCAAATAGACAGATCAACACTGCAGATTGCAGTAGAAAAAGCTTCAATTTTGCAATTACCAAAGATACCAAAGATTACCAGAATTTCCAAAGAGCAAGATTGTTTATTATTAGACGGAAGTTTCGCTACGGTCGCCTGGTCGCTGCCAAGCCGCCAAACATAAATTAAGCCTCACTAATGCGTTTTCTCCCTCTCTCGTTTACGTTCGACGAAATGATGTCCAATCGATGGAATTGGCGCCCAACTCAGTCTTACATATACGGACGTACGCAAGCAAGCACGCACACGCTGGCAAGCACGCACCGCGTACGCACCACGCACGCACCACACACGCACGCGGATATAGTGCAGTGATATCACATGAAGAGGTTTAGGGAGTGGAAAGGCGGAACAAATCCCGAGACAAGCATCACAAGCGAACCCGAAAAAACTATGGTGGAAACTTTTGATTATAATTTTGGCGATGACCTAGCGTTTTTTATCGTATCAATTTAATGCACAATACGACGAAACGCATATACCATTGACGTGCGAGGAGTTGTCCTCTACGGAATGACTTTTACCCGCCAAGAAACGGGCGTTCATTCTCGTTTACGATAACTTAATAAGAAGGGAATTTATTCTGGTTCATATTAGTTAGGCTGGATGGGTCTATGTTCCCCAGGGTACGTTCTGGCAGTACCCTAGGGGACATAGACCCTATGAGCATTAGGCAGCCGGGGCCGCATATGGACGAATTACATGCTATGCTTCATTCCATCAGAAGTTCTTGACTTTTTCCTATCAACAAACGATCCACCGGAGTGAGAAGGTTTTTTGCTGTTTTCATTTGCTCGAAAGGAGCAGTAAATTGTTTTCCACTGATCTGTGAACATTAGCCTGTTTGATCTCCATAAGAGAAGTACGGAATATGATTATTGATTCTTCAACTCTTTCTTGAAATGACGGCAAATGCTGTAGACGCACCTCGTAAAGATTTCAACGTAAAGTTGATGAAGATCTCGTCTTCGACACGCGAGGCCAGAATTTCATAGCTGAGTTGTTATTCAATTTGTTTTAAAAAGTGCTGCATCGTATTCATTACTCTATAAGTTATCTTCGGCTAGCCAGAAGCGAAGTGTTAGTTGTAGCGAGATAAGAAATCCGTAACAAACTTTATACTATGAGCATCTGATCGTATATGCATGCGGATCCCTGCTATCTATGTGTAATGTAGATATGTCTGAGTTCTCAATATACCCCCTGCGCGTGTTACACAGTCATTAATAACCGCATACGTTAATTACATTAACATCGCAGCAAGCAAACAGGCCAGGTGCAGTCGCTGATCACACATTCATGCACGCTCATTTGCAATGCTCACCGCTTGAATTCACATTAGAATTAGCATCCACGACGGAAATTTGTTGATCCAAACAGCAGCAAGCCGTCAGAGTTTACGAGCGAAACATGGCAATGAACCGAAACTTGCAGGTGAAACTAACTGGCTAGAATCGTAACGTAGGAGGTAGAATCCTAGAGTCTAGGAGCCGCGTACCGCTCCCACTACTTTATTCTTATTTCATGTTGATTCTTGGCAGCAAGCAATCATGTTTACCGACGCTGGCCACGTAAGTACTCGGTAGAGCACCGAGAAAGCGTCTCTATTACTATGGCAACACGAACCAATTAAGCCTATGACAACAGAATTTTTTTCCCCTCCGCCTATACTTTAGGCCGTTTTTGCAGTTACTACTGCAGTCGTATCAAATTGTAAAAAATGTGATTCGAACACGCACTAAGAGACACGAAAATTGCAAGAGTAACGAAAATGAAAAAAAGACATGTCCGCCAACCTGCTTGTTTGCGAAACCATTTATTCCATAACCTGATATACGAAAGTTCCGAAAATTTTAAATGCAAGTCAGCAAAGTCTGCGAATCCACGGTCCAATACACGTCTTGTGGGTTACTAACTGCATAGCGTGACCGCATGCATGCTTAACTCGTCTCCCGTAAAGACTGTATTCCAACTCCACTTCTCGAGTAATGGCAGCGGTGGCAGCGGTGCTGCATAGGGGCTTCGCAATGTAACACTCATAGCAGCTGCATAATTACTTTCGAATTGAAACACGTGTGTGAAGACATGTGAGCGCATCCGTAGTAGCGACGAAATGAGATGAAAGGTCTAGGTCCGGACTGTTATTAATAGGTTCGGTTAGGATCGGATGCCAATCGATTACCCTGCTACAAATCTCATCCAAATGCGCAACCTCAACTCTAACCCTAACCCTAAATCTAACCTTAACCCTAACCCTAACCCTAATTATGAATGTAACCCTAATCCTAAATCTAACCCTAACCACAATCCCAGCCATAACCCTAACCACAATTATAGTCTTAGCCCTAACCGTAAATGCAACCCTAATCCTAAATCTAACCCTTACCATAACCTAACCATAACCTAACCATAACCTAACCATAACCTAACCATAACCTAACCATAACCTAACCATAACCCTAACCATAATCCTAATCGTAACCGCAACCCTAACCCTAACCCTAACCATAACCATAATTATAATTAAACACTACGTCTAACTTCCTAACCCAAGTATAACTACTGAGAATATCTTTGTATTCAGCGAGAATCGCCGGATGAATTTCCTCCCGAAAACACTATAACATCAACAGCAATAATTGATTCCTACAGCAATCGCTACAACAGCAATTAAATTTTTCTTCTTGCAGGTTAAAAAGTGACTAGTTATTGACTCTTGAAGTGAGAGCAAACATGGCGAACACTCGGCACACAGACTCGCCGAAGGTGACGGGTCACGTGCACGGCACGTCGCCCGTAGACGAATCGGCACCTAATCAGCTAGTCTACAGAAAGGTAGGATTTCTCTTAACATTCTCATTTTTTCTCGTGTCTTCGCTTGTGTGTGTTTTTCTCGTGTTTTCTCTTGTGTGTTTTGCTCCATTTGTGAAGCATAGGACTTCTGCAATTGTGTGTGTTTTTTGGGACGTTGTTATTGTCCGACTTTTATGCGGTCGTTTGTTCCTCGTCCCGAAGGATTCAGCATTTTGTTTTAGTATCTTTAGACTCATAAACGCACTACCTCTCTAACCCGTCTTTCCGCCACCATACACCCCATGCCCCCTCACACATCTCCTCTCATTGTCTCCTTGTACCCCATTCCCCCTTTCTCATTGTACCCCTCCACCCCCTGCTAAGTTGTACCTCTCCTTCTCGCGTATCCTTGTACACATCCACCACCTGGATCCTTACATTCCTTCGCTGCCTGTTTATTACAACCCTCCTATTCTTGTTTCCTTACACCCCTCCTCCCGTTTTCTCCTTGTACTCCACCACATTATTTCTGCTTGTATCGCTCTTGACACGCGTTGAATTTTCAATGATGTATTACTTTAACAATTTCCCTTTCGCCGGAAGATGAATATATATTTATATATAAATATATATATCCGGAAAAATTTCGGGGGAAATTCGAAGGACAATTTTACTAAGGAGACTAATCTGGGGGTGTGTGACGAGATTTCAACGTGGATGCGAGGTTAAGCCATGCGGCGACAGACAGGTGTTTGGCAGCACGTTATTCGCGTGATGACGAACGCATTATTAATTTTAGCGTTCGGTGTACAAATGACGGGCGAGATGAAAAACGATCCTATTCACGACAACAAAACGGAGAAGAATCGAATTGTTGATCGATGGATTGGCAATAATGAATAATGGTGCGCAATGAATATGGCGTTACATTGTTGGCGTGGCAGTAAACGCCCAGAGAGACCGATCAAAGCCGTACTGTAAACGGGAGGAGGCGGGGAAGGAGGAGGAAGAAGAAGAAGAAGAAGAAGAGGAAGAAGAAGAAGAAGAAGAAGAAGAAGAAGAAGAGGAGGAGGAGGAGGAGGAGGAGGAGGAGGATGATGATGAAGAGGAGGAGGAAGAAGAAAAAGAGGAGGAGGAGGAGGAGGAGGAGGAGGAGGAAAAAGAAGAAAAAGAAAAAGAAGAAAAAGAGGAGGAGGAGGAGGAGGAGGAGGAGGAGGAGGAGGAGGAGGAAGAAGAAGAAAAAGAAAAAGAAGAAGAAGAGGAGGAGGAGGGGGAGGAGGGGAGAGGAGAAGGAAGAAGAAGAAGAGAACAAGAAGGAGGAGGAGCAGGAGGAGCAGGAGGGAGGGAGGAAGGTTACACTGAAGTAGTCACTCCTTTTCGAACCTTACAATTTTATTAATTTATATAAGGCAATTAGAGTTGGAACCCCGTGGCCGGCTCGCCGTGCATGAAGGCAGCCGCCGGATGACGTACAAGTGTTACACGCTCTGACGGGCGACTTCTAAACGAGTCGCTGCATACTTAAAAGCTTCAAGCTCGACCGATTCATTTCGTTATTGCGTTTCGTGATCACCAACCGACGGAAATACCAACCGAGTTACACGCACCAACGAGCCCCTCCTCCCTCCGCCACACACACGCAGGCGTGCGTGCGTGCGCGCGTTTGTGCGTGCGCTCACTCAAACGTCATCGATGCGGATTAAAATGACTTTAAAATTTAAAATGTTTTTGTTGTGCACGCATAATGCGTGCGACGGTTTCAGTTCGAAATACGCAGTAATCTCGGTCGCGTGCGTTAGTTAATTTCCTGGCGCGTGCGTGCGTACGTGCGTGCGTGCGTGCGTGCCTCGTACACGCGGAGCGCGCGCCATTGAAAGCAAGCTCGTAATGTTCTAGCCTGCTATTCAGGCGGGCTTTTGTACACTGCGTTGTTCTTAATAGGACGTTGCAGAACACAGGCGTTGTTTGGCTAACTAGCCGCACGTTTGTAGCCGAAAAAGGCTACACTATTCAATTACCAGATGAGTGGACTAATATTGCCATTGTTATACGCGTGTACTTACAGCTTATTCGCACATTGTGATCCGCGATGAAATTGCCATATATACATTTGTGCCATTTTGTAAACGTGTAGGTGGTGGTGTGTGTGTGTGTGGGAGGGGGGGGGGGAGTAGCAGAGCATTCATTCGGAGCGCCACCAATCACGCGCCGTTATTACGTAATTTAAATATTTGCACAATAATAACGCGAAACCGAGCCGGCAACAACACATTTTCATCTTAAAGTGATTACGTCTCCGTAAATAATAAAAATTAAAAAATATTTCCACTTTTTCACAAAATATAAGTGATTCTGTTCACTTTTTATGGTTAAATTGCTGCATTATACTTCTTATTTTATTATATTGTTCGATGTGAACATACACTCGTCATACATAGCCCATAGCAAGCAATTAATGTCAGGAACACAATATCAAATCGTCCAGGTTTTTTGGATTTTTAACTAGTTGAGAAACAATCTTATCAGGTA
This sequence comes from Priapulus caudatus, assembly GCF_000485595.1. Classification (NCBI taxonomy): domain Eukaryota; kingdom Metazoa; phylum Priapulida; class Priapulimorpha; order Priapulimorphida; family Priapulidae; genus Priapulus; species Priapulus caudatus. The sequence goes on from NW_014577821.1 coordinate 71,870, forward strand.
AGAATTTGACGATACGTTTAGTCCCGTTAGTTCTTACTTTTAATGTAAAAAAATGGCAACAAAAATTTTACAAATTTTACCATAGAAAATTCATGACGTAGTCAATTTAATTAGAGAGTTAATTGCTACACCGTGCGCATCGCAGCTTCTCCGTTGCCCTGCGTGTACAATTCGTAAGACTGACCAATCATATGTTACTCGTATACGCATCTTAGAACTTCACGTTAGTTCTCCGTCTCCCATCTCGCATATCGTCCGATATCTCTTTATTAATCACTTGCTCTAACACCCCGAGAGGGCACCAGAAAAATAATTGCCTCCTCGGGAAGGAGAGGTGTTGATACGCAGCCCCCCTCTCTCCCTCTCTCCCCCTCTCTCTCTCCCTCCCTCTTCCTCTCTCTTTCTCCCTCTCTCTCTCCCTTTCTCCCCCCTCTCTCTCCCTCTCTCTCTCCCTTTCTCCCCCCTCTCTCTCCCTCTCTCTCTCCCTCTCTCTATCTCTCCCCCTCTCTCTCCCTCTCTCGTCCTCCTCCTCATTTTGGTCTCTCTTCTCTCGACCGTCTCCTCTATCCTTTCTCTCACTCTCTCTCTCCATCGTCTCGTGCTTCTCTTCCTCTCTCCCCCTCCCCCCCCCCCTCTCTCTCTCGCCTCCCTCTTCTCTTGCTGCTTCTCCCTCTCTCTCGTCCCTTTCTCGCCCCGCTCTCTCTCCCCTCTCTCTCGTGCCTCTCTCTGATCTCTGTCTCTCCCCCTCTCTCTCCCTCTCTCTATCGTTCGCACGGCCTCTCTCTGTTACCCCTCTCTCTCTCTCTCCCCTGCCGTGGTCCCCTCCGTGCCCCACGTCTGGCTCTCTCTCTCGTCTGAGTGTCCATCGATAAGGATGAAGCGTCTCTCGCGTGACCGCGCAGCACAAAGAGCCTAAAGGCGGGGCACGGCGACCGTACGGCCGGCGGAACGTAGGATGGCGACTGAGATTGATAAATTTTTCATTTTCCATACCTGGTCGCGTTTTCTGATTTGTGCGAAGTATATTCACTTCATCTCAAGACCACTTCCACGAGCCAAAGCATATCCCTTAAACCTAACCCTAACCATAACCCCAGCCGGACTAAGCGTGTGGGGGGCCCGGGCCGCCAATTGTGTGGGGGCCTATAGTATGTATTTTTTCTGGCACTTTCAAAATGTTTGCAAATTCAGAGAGTATTTCATCGTGTTCAACCAATTTAAATGTCACTTTCCGATTAGCGAGAATACGAGGTTTACAGGTCTTGCTGTTGCCTTCATGCGCTGGTTCTCATGGTGAGTTTTAATCAACATTGAGTTAAAAAATGACTCTTTCACGAACCGCTACGATTCGAGACAATCAATGAAATGAATAGATTCTCAGAGCAATTTCGGTATTGAGGGAAGGTCTTCAGCTGAGACAGCAAAATGTCAGTCAGAGAATCAGCCATGGGAAGCGCAATCACCTTGCAACGTTACTGCTAAGTAATTTTTGATGCACAATTACGTACAGTTTTGTAAATTTTTAGGATACTCTACAATGGGGGCGGCCCCAAAGGTGCGGGGCCCGGGCACGTCCGCGCTGTTGCCCCGCCCTTAATGCCGTCCTAGTGCCAGTAACCCAACCCTACACGCCTACACTAATCGTAAACCGACTCGGCTATGATCTTATATACGCGTGTCATATACCAAATTAATCTTATGGTTGTGGGGGAAAGCGAGCACAACCGACGCTTGACGCGAACTGCTCGCACGACATAGCGCATAACCATATCCCTGATCCGCTGAACGCATAACCCTACCTAACCCTAAGCATAACGCCATGACCCTAACCCTAAACACTAACTCTAAACCGACTCTAAACCAAAATCTTAAACAATCTAACGCGAACCGCGCAACCGAATCAGAAACGCGAACCATGTGTGATGTCATGAACAATTTATTCAATCTTCAAACTCGCCATCCACGTTTTAGAAACTCGCACAGGCGGACGACTCCTCACCTCCGTCAGGTGAGATCTACGTCGTGCCTGAGAATGACAGAGATGCAAAAAGTGGCTTCCCGGGGAGAAGGGGAGAGGAGGAGAGTGGGGCTCGTGTGAAGCAGTGGCGCTCGTCGTCGCTCTGCGTGCGTGCGTGCGTGCGCGTGTGTGCGTGCGTGCGTGCGTGCGTGCGTGCGTGCGTGCGCGTGTGTGCGTGTGCGAGCGCGGAGCGGAGAAACGTGAATGAGCAGTGACAGTAGACTTATCAAGGACTATTTCCCCAGAGCCACTCTCCGCGCATGCATGCGCGTGACGTGTGTGACCCACTCTCGTCATCACCGAGAGAGAGAGGGAGAGATCTCACCGCCTCCCACCTCCCACCTCGCTTTAGCATGCGCCCCGTCTTCTTGGCGCCTGTCTTATAACGCACGGGGTTACTGCACTTTTATTTGATGCGTATTTCGTATTTGAGTACAGTGATATTCTCGCACGACGTCGTTAGGATAGTAGGAGGCGTAGTGTAGCCTTTAGCATTGAACGTGATTATCCGCTAAACCGGTTCTTACTGCGTCCGGCACAAATTTCTATCGTTTAATATCAATGGGAAATTTATGAAAGATTTCAAAAAGATATATTGTAGGTACATCTGTTCCAGATGACGTCATCGCTGGAGGTAAATTCCAGGGTGATGACGTATGTTATGCTAGTCTATAATCTTTATTTGTGCAAGGTAAACACTGGGTGTTAATTAAAGCGATGACGGACTGCGGTGTTTCAGCTTCGAGTTTTAGTCACGTTTGCACGAAGCACGTTATGTAACACAAGTTCGAATTATTAATGACACGAATACGTATTCCCTTTGAAATCTAACGTTAGTCAGATAAAATAAAAAAAATAAGTATGAGTAAGTAAAGAAATAATCACACCGTTGCGAGCTCGAAGTAATGTGCTTACTGCCCGCAAACGAACGCAAAACACTGCCAAAAATTACGTCATCGCCGCGAGAGGCAGCACCAGCGCAAACGTCATCCATTACGTCACGCACCGTCAACTCTCCGTACCCGTTCTCTCGATTTCTCTTATTAAAATCGTCGTACGCGGTGAAAAATCGCAGGCAGCATATATAAAACGGCCAATTTATCTGAACATAATAATGGCCGGAGAGAGAGAGCGCGCCGTAGAAGTGTAAGCTTTCTGCTGCGTGCGGCAATTGAGACGATGTATGATTGATTCCATTCAAGTGCCCGGGAGCGAGTCACGTTGTCACGGCAATGTGGAAAACCCGAAATGCTCGGCGACGGTGCGCCGGAGCCCTGAGCGAAGGTCCGTCGGAGAAAGTCTTTCCCCTTGCTACTGCTACTTGTAGATGTTGGGGTTGTTTCTTTTCTGGGTCGAGAGATCAATGTCAATGCACATAACGATAACACAATAACGACCGCGATGGCTTATACTGTAGTAATAATACGATGATGATGGGGGCCATGACGTATGGTCATTACCACGGCGAAGTTCACTTGTACGCGTTCATATAATATACAATAACCAATATGTAATCTAATCTATATTTCAGTTCGTATGTATGTATGTATGTATGTATGTATGTATGTATGTATGTATGTATGTATGTATGTATGTATGTATGTATGTCTCTATGTCTCCTATGCCCGGCCAAACCGCCCAAGCGAATTGGCTTACATATCTGTAAAAACTCCCCCAAACGGCTCTTTAAGCGAGTTATTTCTAATCTTTAAGCTTTCCGATTATTCTTCACTGGGATTCTTTTTTTTGGCGCCGGGGCAGCCTGCCCGCCCTGCGCCCCCCTGCCTCAGCTACAGCCCGTGCCCACTCCTCCTCCTCGCCTCCGCGCATTGCCCGGATCGACTTTACACAGCGACCTTGTCTACAGCTTATACGCACCCGTCGGTCCAGTTAGGGAGGCTGGGCCTGATGCGAGCAGCGAGGCCGTCCAACCCTAGTGCTGCAATTCTCGAGGGCAGCAGCATTCACGCGGCCTGACAGCCGCAGCGAAAATCACGTGTAGCCAAGTGGCAGCCTGGTGTCCTCGCTCCTCTGCATCTCCTCTCTCTTACTCTCTCATCTCCTCTCTCTCTCTCTCTCTCTCTCTCTCTCTCGTCTCTCTCTCTCTCTCTCTCGCTCTCTCTCTCCTCCAGTGCTCTCTCTCCCTCTCTCCTTTCTCTCTCTCTCTCCTCTCCTCTCTCTCGGCTTCTCTCAACAGGCCACGAATCACCGTCACTTCGCGGCGCGCTCTCTCTCTCTCTCTCTCTCCTACGCTCGCACTCCTTCATCTCTCTCTGCTCTCTCTCTCTCTCTCTCTCTCTCTCCTCTCTCGCTCTCTCTCTCTCTCTCTCTGCTCTCTCTTTCTCGCTCTCATCTCTCTCCTCTCTGCTCTCTCTCTCTCTTCTCATGCTGCTCTCTTTCTCGCTACCGTAGCTCGTCTGCGCCTCTCTACTCTCCTTTCTCTCTCTTCTCGCGAGCGCTCTCGGTCGCGCTCTTCTCTCTTTCTCTCAGCCAATCGTGTTTGCGCACTCCACACAGCCTGCCAAGTTCGATTTACTACACTCAAAATCTCGTTTTTACGGGCGCCGCCTTTTGATCAAATTCACGCAACAAGCTCTGCGATGTTCACAACGGCCAATTGCCCAAACATTGACCTCCATAGGACGGCCGGCGAAGCCGCCGTCATCTTTTGACTAACAACCGCGTTGCAATATCACACGACGATCCATCTCATGGTGAGTTATTTCAGCGTGCGGTCATCTTTGAGACACCGCGCTGCAAGCGCGACCATTCTCGGCCTCAATCGTTCGCGCGTGGCCGCGGGCGGTAATGGCTGGCTTGCTTATCTGATAAGACCACGGAAAGTACGTAAAGGTAGCATGTAGTACAGTAGCTAGGAATTTCCAGTAAGTAGGTTAAGTAATAGTAGAGTACGTAAGTAGTAGTAGTATTTGAAGTATAGCTTAACGACAGTAGCTAGTCTAGCTAGCTACTAGCCAGTAGCCAAGGTAGAGTCGGCTAGCAGCAGCGAACAGCCTTCAGCAAGTTTAGCGGAGTCAGTCAGTAGTTAGTAGCAACGGGCAACAGGCAGCGAGAGCCGCAGCTACGCAATAGTCAGTCGAGTGAGCACCAGCAACAGAGCAGACGCAGCAATAGCCCAGTAGTGCTGTAGTCCAGTAGCAAGTAGGCCGTTCAGCGAGCAGCGACGCCAGCAGCAGCGATGAGTCCATCAAGTAGTAGGTATAGTAGCTAGACCTCGCCGACGTCCCCAGCGCGATTACGAAAAGAACAAGATTCGTTGAATATCGTCGGCGGCACGTCACGCCTGTGATCAAGCCGAGGCGTTCGGAATTAATATAACTAGATCGAAGCAGATGACTCTTCTCGCGGGAGGATGCCAGCGCCGGGAAGAGATGGAAACGAGCCAGCAGAACACTTACACGCCATTATAAACAGTGATTTACGCGACCAAGCGTTAGGCGCCTAGCCGCACCAATGCAACCTCTTTTCCGCCTATTTTATAAGACGACATGTCAATAACATTTACGCCGAACATTTGTCAATAAGCCAAATTCTATAAGCGTAAAGCGTAATGTGAAGGCCAATTCTGCTTAGAATTATTAACTATACTAATTATAGTAATATAAATTATATGTATATATATATATATAGTTATATATAGTATATACTACTACATATATATTAATATAATGGATGGTATAAATTTCATAAGTCAGTTGATATTTGACAAGACAAACAACACAGATGAAAAATCATATTTTATATAAAATTTTACTTAGACATGCACAAAAATAGAAAAATGAAATGTATATATTTTTTAATATATTTAAATCATATATAATATACTATATATCATATATATAAATAACTATAAAATATACTCATAATACTATATATAGTCATCTATGATATATATCAGATATATATATATTAAATATTAAGTCATATATATATATATATATTATATACAAAAAAAAAAAAAGAAAATAAACAAATTTAAATATAAAATATAAAATATGCATATAAAAATGGAAATAAATGATATATCTATAAATATAAAATACTTGAATATAACAATATTATAAAATAACATATAAATATAAATATAATATAAAAATATAACAAATGAATGATTAAATAGTAAATTAAAAACAGAGAAAATTAGTTTATAAGCTAATGAAAAGGAGTTTTAACAGCTCAGTTAAACAATAAAGTTGAGAGCAGTATAGAAGCAGGCCAGAGATGAAAAGACATGAATGATAATGACGTGAGGAGTAGGAGAAAGAATGAACATAACTTGTAAATGAAATGACAGTAGAAGGATAGATATATAATGATCGAGAAGTGGATTATTGTATTTAGAGAAAAGGAGTATAGATATTTAAATATAAAACAATATATAAAATATATTATTATAATAACTATATTTATAAATTAATAAGTTATATTTAATATTGGAAGGAAGTAATATAATAAGAATATTATAT
>NW_014577821.1:78383-79680 GCF_000485595.1 Priapulus caudatus
GCCAAAAAAAGAATCCAGTGAAGAATAATCGGAACTTAAGATTAGAAATACTCGCTTAACCGTTTGGGGAGTTTTAAGTATGTAACCTACCTGAAATGGCTGGAAATGGCATTTCAAAGCTTCTATATTTCAAAATTTCTTGGGGGCATTCCCCAGACCCCTCTAGAAGCTAGCTCCGGCGCTCGTTCATCTTGCCCCCCCCCATACACTAATCCCTAGCTACGGCCCTGATGGGGTGTGTGAGGGTGGGTAGCAGGTTTTGCTGGAATATAACAGGTCGTGAGCATAAAGCTCTCTTGCAGTTGGGCAGAGCGTGGCTTCAGAGGGTGGCAGGAATATATATATGTATATAGTCTCGTTCTAGACTCGTTCTGGCCATGCCGATGACCATGAAGGAGAACATGCAGGCTGCAGTATCGTTGCACAGGTGAAGGGAGATGTATACGTATGGCAGTGCGTAGCGTGGTTGTGGGGGGGAGGCATGAAGATAGCAATGCGTGGAATTATAGCATGTAGTAGACTAGTAAGGAGGTAGAGATAGCCATATACGCAAGCACATGACCAGTAACAGGTTCATATAGGGCGTAAGAAATATCTATGTTTGGAATTATGTATTTAATCGACTAATAGTGGGATATAGATAGCCATATATGGAGGTATATAAGGCCGATGAGTAGATAGAGATATTCATGCATGGAAAATAGAGGCTAGTAGGGGGTAGAGGTATGTGCATGCGTGGAATCATACATAGACATGGTGACATGGTCGCATAAAGACAGCCACGTGTAAGCAATGATATAAGTATGTAGTGTGACTACAGGGAGCATGGGGGAGGGGGAATACATGGCCCCACGCATACATGCAGGCACATGTGCCAGGCCCAGCTAGCATGATCTGCCACGACGACACTCTCTCGTCATAAAACTCGTGTTAGCACATGTTGATATATACGATGCAGTAAAGAGCAGCAGAATTGAGCTTCAGTTTGATGAACAACTAGCACTCATCGATCGCTCAGCAACTATTGTACCTCCATACCATGTATTTACACGTGCGAACGTATATACACACACCTACATGTATAGTTATATATATACACACACACCTACATGTATCTATATATACACACACACCTACATGTATCTATATATACACACACACCTACATGTATCTATATATACACACACCTACATGTATAGTTATATATACACACACACACCTACATGTATCTATATATATATACACACACCTACATGTATCTTTATATACACACACACACCTACATGTATCTATATAT
>NW_014577821.1:79690-82945 GCF_000485595.1 Priapulus caudatus
GTATCTATATATACACACACCTACATGTCATCTATATTACACACACAACCTTACATGTATCTATAGTATAGCCACACACTGACAGTGTATCTATATATACACACACACCTACATGTATTATATATACACACACACCTAATGTTATCTATATATCTAACACGCCACACACCTAGCATGTATCTATATATACACACACACCTACAGTGTATCTATATATACACACACACCTACATGTATTCTATTATATACACACTCCACACATGTATCTAGTATATTACACACACGTAACATAGTATCTAATAGTATACCACACACCTACATGTATCTATATATACGACACAACCTACATGTAGTTCTATATACACACACACCTACATGTATCTTATAATATTTACAGCCCCCCAGCCCCACCCCAAAAAACCTACATGGTATCTATAAATATACACACAACCCTACATGTATCTAGCCATATAGCACACACCACCTACAGTGTATCGGTATATAATACACACACTACCACCTACACTGTTCTATTATTTTAAAATTTTTAAAACACACACAGCCTACATGTATCATATATATCACACACGACACCTACATGGTATTCTATATATACACACAACACCTACATGTATCTATATATACACACAACCTACGATGGTATCTAATATACACGACACAGCCTTACATGTAGTGCTATTATATTACACACACACCTACATGTATCTATAGTATACACACACGCTACATGTTCCTATATATGACACACCACCTACAGTGTATCTATATACGACACACACACTACTGGATGCTGATATATACACACACAGGCCTACATGGTTAGTTATAGTATATACCACACCACACTACAGTGTATCGTAATATATAACACACACACCTGACATGTATCGTATATATACAGCACACCTAATGTATATCTATATAGTACACACACACACCTACATTGTATCTAAGTTATATATACCACACACGACCACCAACACACGACACACACAACACACACACACACACACACACACAACACACATACACACAACACACACTACCTACGTGTATCTATTATAGTACACACCACAGCACACCTACGTGTATATATGTTACACCATACACTCCTGGTTATATCTATACATACACCTTACATTATAGTTATTAGTATATTATATACATCACACCTAGCATTTAGTTATATATAATACATACAACCGTGCATGTAAGCTATATATACACATGACACCTTAAATGTCGCGTGATAATATACATACACCTATATGTAGCCTTATATAATACGATACAACCATAATATGCCAGCTATATATACACACCACCTACAGTGTATCTATACTATACACACACAGCCTACATGTATATAATAATATACACACAACACCTAGCATGTATCTTATATTACACACGACACCTACAATGTAATAATAATATACAACACACACCTAACAGTGTTCTATATTATATATACACACACCACACACACACACACACACACACACACACGACACACACACACCACACAATACACGACGACACCTACGTGTATCTTATGATATTACACACACAACCTACGTGTATGATAGGTTACACATAACATCTCCTGGTTATATCTATACATACACCTACATGTTATAGTTATATATATATATACCAAGCACACCTACATGATATCTATTATATACCCACACACACCATACATGTATCTTATATATAATTATACACACACACAACACACACCACACACACACGACACACACACACACACACACAACACCACACACACACATACTACACACACCTTACATGTATCTTATATATATACACCACACACACACCTACGGTGGGATCTATAATATATTACACACAGCCACGTTGTATCGTTATATTACCACGTAGTCGGTTACAACATACAGCTCCTGAGTTGATATCATATACAATACACTACATGTATGTGTATATGTATATATATATACGAACCACCGTACATTTAGTGTATACTATACATACATACACCCTGCAGTGTAGCTATATATACCACAGTACACCTAAATGTAGCCTTAGAATATACAGTACACCTACATGTTAAAGCTATATCAATACCATACCACCTAAACTGCAGCTAGTATATACACGCACCTTACATGTATCTATATATACACCACACCCGTGACATGTATAGTATATATATATCACACACACACACACACCTACATGTATCGATATATACACACACACCTACGTGTATCGATATATACACACACACCTACGTGTATCTATATATACACACACACCTACGTGTATCTATATATACACACACACCTACATGTATCTATATATACACACACACCTACATGTATCTATATATACACACACACCTACATGTATCTATATATACACACACACCTACGTGTATAGTTACACATACACTCCTGGGGCCGGTTTCACGAAGCGTACTTAAGTATTTAATCATGATTAAATCACTAATCATGATTAACTTCCTGTGTCACTTCCAGTGGCTGTTTCACGAAGCGTAATTAAAGTTAATCATGATTAAGTTAATAAAATATTTAATTCTACTCAGGAGCATGATTAAATCCACTAATCATACTTAGTTGCTAGTACTAGAAGTAGTATGTAGGTAGTACTAGTATATTAAGTACGCTGCAGATTTTACAATTGGAAATTTTACTTCAATTTTTTCCCAATTATCTAAGATTAACTATACTAATTAAGTCATTATAATTGCAAATTAATTCCTTTTCATGTACCGAATTTGCTGATACTTTTAGCACATGCATCTAAACAGAGGAATTGCTCCGACCTGTGATTTCAGTTTGATTCATTCCGAATTTTTCCGATTGATTTCGAATTGATTTCGAATTTCTGATTTTTCTGATTCGAATTTTCGAATTTCTGATTGATTTCGAATCATTCCGATTGATTCTTTCCGAATTCATGTTTAAGTCGGCTAATTATGTGATTAGTTAAATATGTACTTAAATCGCTTCGTGAAACAGATTTTTAAGTATGATTAACTAATCATAATTACGGGAAGTTAAGCATGATTAGTGATTTAATCATAATTAAAGTTAATCACGCTTCGTGAAACCGGCCCCAGGTTATATCTATACACACACCTACGTGTATCTATATATATACACACACACCTACATGTATCTATATATACACACACACACACCTACATGTATCTATATATACACACACACA
>NW_014577821.1:84317-87366 GCF_000485595.1 Priapulus caudatus
ACGCGCGCGCGCGCGTGTGTAGTGTGTGTGTGTGTGTGTGTGTGTGTGTGCGTGTGCGTGTGCGTGTGCGTGTGCGTGTGCGTGCGCGTGCGCGTGCGCGTGCGTGTGTGTGTGTGTGTGTGTGTGTACGTTATATAGGTTTGTATGTACCTTTCATACACAGCTCCTAATGAAAGTGTAATTATTGGCTATGCGAGACAGGTAGAAGTTTGCCTCTTCTTTCGTACCGGCCTATACATACAGAGAGTAGTTCTATAGTTCCACCCATTTGAGTGGTTACCTTTATCTTTCTCTATCCGTGTAGCGTCGTGGTTGATGTGCTGTAGTGTCGATTGTGATTAGTAATGTGTTACTATTGCTACTTGATGCCTTCATGTCCTTCATGTCGTTCTAATTGCTCACTAAATCACTGACATTTACCAACAACGTACGTCTGTCTCATGGCGTAGACATGATTACTGTATGTAAGTACATGACTCTAAACGTTCTTTCGCTGACTGAATAACAAGGGATCATGATGAGTTTGATTCGTAGGTTTGTGTTGTTGTACTTTTAGGTTTAATCGCGTAAAATGCAAGTCATGCGGCCAACCACGAATATAAGTTACTATATGAGACTGAAATACGTTCAGGTGCATGTCCGTAATTCAATACCGTTGTAAATTCCGATTCATTTCTTAACACGCGTGAGTGCAAAGCGAGATATAGTAGAACAAGAGTCACCAGATGGCTACCCAGCGCGAAAAGTATATCGTCGTATTTACCTGTAATAAATCCATAAAGCCGGACGAAAAGCTAAGGAAAAGAGAAAAATATCGGTTACCCCACTATCGTCATCGTTCTCGCCAAATTACGTACGGTGTCGTGGAGTGATCACCGGAAACGCGACTATAAATCAATGAAACGTATATTTGCAGCCGTGTATGGCGGAGATGCGAGAGATAGATATCATCAAGTGCTAATAAATACCACGTATTTATTAAGGTATTTAAAAGGTATTTATTAGCTCTTGATATATCATGAACGATCGAGTCGATCGCAGCAGACGATGGATTCCCGCCAGTATAGTTGCTACGTCATCTTTTAATTATCCTTCCACGCACACGCCAACACTCACACTCGCTCACACGCACGCACGCGCGCACGCACGCACGCACGCACACACGCACGCACGCACACACGCACGCCCATACACACACGCGCACACGCACGCACGCACACATGCACGCACACACGCACGCACACACGCCCATAAGCACACGCGCACACGCACGCACACACGCACGCACGCACGCAAACACACGCAAACACACGCACGCACAGACACGCGCGCGCATGCATACACGCACGCACACATGCACGCACGCACACAGTCTCCCACCCGTATACACACACGCATTTAGACAGCTCGAGCGTCTGCGAAAGCGCATGCGCACTTAAGCGCCACTAACATCTGTGTTTACTTGCTCGCCCGACCGTGCAAGAACAAATAGTTTTCTTTCTGATATCGCGCCGGTCACGTTTATGATGCTTCAAGCAGGATTGCTGCTGCTGCTGCTGCTGCTGCTGCTGCTGCTGCACTGCTGGTGCTGCTGCTACTGCTGCTACTACTACTAATACTACTACTGCTGCTGCTGCTACTACTACTACTACTACTCTGCTGCTGCTGTTACTGCTGTTGCTGCTGCTACTACTGCTGTTGCTGCTACTGCTGCTGCTGCTACTGCTGCCGCTACCGCCACCGTTGCTGTTGCGGCCATTGCTGCAGATGCTTCTGTTGCATTACATCTGCCCTTCGTCCTTGTAAAGATTTGTCGCTGAAAGAATTCCGCGCGTTTTTTACCAAACAACTGTGCGTGCGAGCGCGCGTGTGTGCGTCTGCGTGTGCGTGTACGCGTGCACATGTGTGCGTCTGTGCGCGCGCGCGTGTGTGTACGTGCTTACAACCGTGCGTGTACATACGTGTGAGCGTGCGTGTGTGCGTGCGTGCGAGCGTGCGTATGTAATATTTCAATAGTCAATGGTACATCCGTGCATCTCTGGAAATAGCAAACTATTCATTACACTATGTAATGCTGAAAACACTATGACACATCACAATAATGAAACGGCGTAATGACGCCTCTGACAATAGGAATTCATGATTGTTCGTGTTTATGAAACTCGAACAATCAGGTTTATTGTGAAACTATTATTCGTAATTGGTGTGAAAATTTTAGAATCACTAATCAGTCCCGACTGCACGTGCATGACTAACGGCTGGCGTTTCATTCACGACTCATGCGGCATTTTACATTAATTAGTCGTGACGCTCCGCCTTCTTTCTCTCCGTCGCTCTTTACACTCTCTCGCTCCTCCCGCGTATTATTCCAAATACCTGGTTGATAACATTTATTATTTTGCATGCACTATGGCTGTGGGGTTTTATAGTCTTATAAATTTGTTTAAAAAAAACACGCGAACGAACGAGTGATCGATCGAACGAACAAACGAACAAGCAAACCAAGCAAACAGAAAAATACCCAATACGCGTGCCGCAGGAATCGTGGCTCGAGATCCAGTGTTATTTAACGCATAATCATCAGCAGTCCCGCTACTCTCGCTTCTCACTCACCCACCTTCCACATCATGAGTAGTGAAGCTGCCTTTCCTGCGCCTAGCCCCGGCTGCACTGCTATCGACTGTTGCACATTCATTCACCCATCTACACATTACGTAACGAATACGTGGTGTCGCACGCAATGTATATATATCAAGAGCTAGTAAACAAGGTGTTTATTAGCTCTTGATATATATATATATATATATACATATACACACACACATATATATATATAGCTCTTGATATATATATATATATATTCGAGGGCTCTACGTGATGTACATGTATATGCCGAGTTTGTCCCAACTGCTCGCTTAGAACGACACTCACTGATCATCGTAAATGAATCAGATAAGAGAGAAAGCGAGGGAGAGAGAGGGGGGATGGAGAGGGGAGAGAGAGAGAGAGAGAGAGAGAGAGAGAGAGAGAGAGAGAGAGAGAGAGAGAG
>NW_014577821.1:89749-102706 GCF_000485595.1 Priapulus caudatus
AGAGAGAGAGAGAGAGAGAGAGAGAGAGAGAGAGAGAGAGAGAGCGAGAGAGATTCTACGCGCGCGCAAAAAAAGTAGCAATACTTTTCCCATTATTGATTCGCGTGGGTGGATGTGGAGAGGGGATGTAAGCGCGGTGCGTGCAGCCTTCCTGGCTGCACTCACGCTCGCTCGCGATCAGCAGCAATTAGGAGCAAAAAAAAGAGAAGAAGAAGCCGACGAAGAAGAGGCGACACGCGCTGCTGTAGACGCAAGCCTGTCTTCACCGGCAGCGTGAATTCGACGGAAGAATATCGACGACGCCGTATTAAAATTTCACGGCTTGCCGGAGCTTTGCTGGGTGGCGGCGAGGTTGCGCGGAATATCTAGCTGCGCGGAGTGCGCGGTGGGAGGCAGGGGAACCGGAGGAGGCAGGGGAGGGGGCAGGGGATGGCGGGGGGGAGGCGAGGGGAGGGGCNATATATATATATATATATATATATATATATATGTGATACCCTAGCCATTCAGTACTGCCCTAACACATGTGCAATGCCGTTACATACGCGCGATATACAGCTTACACAGAAACGCTATAGCTAGAATATATATATATGTAGTCTGTATATTGGGTATAAAGTGATGCTTGCCCCTAGTATCAGAACCATCATCCCACCCCCGCTGCCCCAGCACGCCCCCCCTCAGCCGCCCCCGCCGCCTCCCGCCCGACGCCACCCCACGGCCCCCGCCGCCCCCGCTGACACCACCGCCCCGCCGCCTCCCTAATATATGCCACGGTTGGGAACGGTCTTACTGAAGCCGCGGGCAAGGGCGAGAGGCGGCAGAGGACAAGATGGGGGGGGGGGCGCAGGTGTAGAAGACGAATTGGAGACACGGAAGATTCTGCAGGTCTGCTGCTTGTTGCTATAATCGCTATGGTAACTTTTATCCGGCGATGATCGCAATTTCGGGTTTATATCCGGCGGTGCGACTGGTGATTGTCCGTGTACATATACATATCTCGAACTATAGACTTTTTTGATGCAAAGAAATGCTCGTAATTTGCAACCGCGCCTGTGCGCGTGTGTGCTTATGTGTGCGCGTGTGTGCTTATGTGTGCGCGCGTGTGTGCTTATGTGTGCGCGTGTGTGCTTATGTGTGCGCGCGTGTGTGTTTATGTGTTTATGTGTGTGTGTTTATGTGCGTGCGAGTCTTCTGTATGATCTATATTCGCTGTACCTATTCCGTCCAATTTGACCGGCGAGTAAAATTTCTGCGCGGCTAATGGCTGGAAATTCTCAGATCGGCATATAATTCCAGACATCCATCACGAAAGTTCTTCTCCGCCGGCGTGGGTCGCTGTAAACAAACGGCTACAGTACGGGGGATGCTGCGTGTACGGCGGATGCTGCGTGTACGGGGATGCTGCGAGTACGGGGATGCTGCGTGTACGGGGATGCTGCGTGTACGGGGATGCTGCGTGTACGGGGATGCTCGTGTACGGGGATGCTGCGTGTACGGGGATGGCTGCGTGTACGGGGATGGCTGCGTGTACGGGGGATGCTGCGTGTACGGGGGATGCTGCGTGTAGGGGGATGCTGCGTGTACGGGGATGGCTGCCGTGTAGGGGGATTGCTGGCGTGTACGGGGGATGCTGCGTGTACGTGGAGATGCTGCGTGTAGCGGGGGATGGCTGGCGTGTACGGGGGATGCGCTGCGTGTCCCACGGGGGATGCTGCGTGTACGGGGTGATGATGCGGTGTACGGGGATGCTGCGTGTAGCCGGGGGATGCTGCGTGTTACGGGGGATGCTGCGTGTCGGGGGATGCCCTGCGGTGTAGCGGGGGATGCTGCGTGTAACGGGGGATGCTGCGTGTACGGGGATGCTGCGTTGTACGGGGGATGCTGCGTGTACAGGGGGATGCTGGCGGTGTAGCGGGGATGCTGCGTGTACGGGGATGCTGCGTGTACGGGGGATGGCTGGCGTGTACGGGGGTATGCCTGCGTGTAGCGGGGGATGCTGCGTGTAACGGGGGATGCTGCGTGTAGCGGGGGATGCTGCGTGTACGGGGGATGCTGCGTACGGCGGTAAACCCTGCCAGCGACTGCAGCGAGCAGCTGAACACAGACAGCAAACGCTCGCTCTCCGGCTGGCCCGCCCTCCCCCCCCTCTCTCTCTCTTTCTCTCGTGCGCTCCTTCTCTCCCTCACGCGCGTGCACTTTCTCTTTCTTCCTCTCTTTTGCTCTCTTCCTCACATGTTTTTTCTTTCTCGCTAGATCCCTCTCTCCCGCTCGCTTTCTCTCACTTCCTTTCTTTCTTTTTTGGTCTATGGCCTTCCCTGTGTGTGTCTCTTTCTCTTCTGTGTGTCTCTCTCTGTCGCTCCCCCTCCCTCCCTCGCTCGCTCTCTCTGAAGCTCTCTCTGTTTTCTTTACTGCACGGATGCACGAGGTAACTTGTGGTCGTTAGAAGCCGCTATTTTACCCGAACGAAGTGGTTGGTGGGAGCTAGTGGCATCGCTTGTGGTCAGTGAGAATCAGCAACAAAAACAGCAGCAGCAACAGCAGCAGCAGCAGGAGCAGTAGCAGCAATAACAAGAAGAACAAGAAATACAACAACAGCAGCAGCAGCAGCGACGGCGGTAGCAGCAGCAGCGGCAGCTGTAGCAGCAGCAACTGAAACAACAGAAACAACAGAAACAACAACAACAAGAACAACAACAACAACAACAACAACAACAACAACAACAACACCAACAACAGAAGCAGCAGCAATAGCAACAACAGCAACAACAGCATCCGCACTACTACCAGCAGTAACAGCAGTAACATCAGTAGCAGCAGCAGCAGCAGTAGCAGCAGTAGCAGCAGCAACAGCATCCGTACTACCACCACCACCACCACCAGTAGCAGTAGCAGCAGCAGCAGCAGCAGTAACCGCAGCAGCAGCAGCAGCAGCAGCAGCAGCAGCAGCAGTAACCGCAGCAGCAGCAGCAGTAACCACAGGAGCAGCAGTAGTAGTAGCAGTAGCAGCAGCAGCAGCAGTGAGCATCCACATGCGATCCCGAATCGAGGGATGCTGTGTCTGGCTTCACCCCGCCACGCAGGCGGGCAGCAGAGACACTCTTACTTTCACACCGCATCTAATTATCTCATGTCGGCTGGCACTCGGCGATGAGCGATGGCCGCATGCCAGAAGACATGTCCACTGGTGAGGGCGCGGGATCCTGACCTAATTACTTACTGCCCACTGAACTGACTCTCGCCAAACGTGCCTGTGTTGTGTGTGCTGCTGTGTGTGTGTGTGTGTGTGTGCTGTGTGTGTGTGTGGTGTGGTGGCTGTGTCGTGTGTGTGTGTTTGTGTGTACGTGTATGTGTGTCCGTGCGTCTCTCTATCTGTGCCTGCGTGCGTGTGTGCGTGCGTGTGTGCGTGCGTGCGCCTGTACGTGCGTGCGTGCGTGCGTGTATGTGTGTGTGTTTGTGGGTTACGTCTGACAGGCACTGAGATGTCAGCAGTCGTAGGCAGCTTGTACGCAATCACCACCGCACTGCATCCCATCTCAGCCGCGCCGCACGCTTGTTCCCTTACAAACCTCTATATCGATGCTATCAGCACATCTCTGTCACCCTGATTCATTGCCATAAGTAACAGACGCTGCTGGTATCACTCCCACAACATCCCGGTATCTCATCGTTCCTGCCATCTTGCCTGCCTGCGTCCCTGTGTCCCTGCGTCACTGCCTCCCTGCTTCCCTGTCTCCATGTCTCCTGCACCCCTACCTCCTGCGTCCTTTCCTCCCTGCCCCCCTGCATGCCTCCCTGCTTCCCTGTCTCCCTGCCTGTCTGCCTGTCTGCCTCCCTGCGTCAGTGCCTCCCTGCTCCTGCGTCGTGCGCCCCTTCCTCCCTGCCCGCCTCCCTGCCCTCCCCTGCCCCACTCCTACCTCCCTGCGTCCGTGCCTCCCTGCCTCCCTGCGTCCCTGCGTCCGTGCCTCTCTGCATTTATGGTATCCTGCATTTTTGTCCTTCAGCAGCCATGCAGGCACACGTATACCCAACATACTCAACTATATCTGCGATCCTGCATCTTTGCCTTCCATCTCCTCTAATATTCCACATCCCTACATTTCAGCGTCCCTGCCGCGCTTTATCAGCACCCTGTCGTTTCATTTAAAATCAGCATTCCCGTCGCCTTCCTTTAAATAAGCACCCCTTGCGTTATTTCTCTAAATCAGCACTCCTGCCTCTCTTTAAATCAGTACCCACTGTCTCATCCCTTTAAAATCCGCACCTCCTACCTCCTCCAGTTAAAGCAACAGCCCACTGCTTCATTCGTCTAATTAAGAACCCCCGCAATCATCATCATCATCCTAATCATCATCATCATCATTCTAATCGTCATCATCATCATCATCATCATCATCATCATTCATCATCATCATCATCATCTCTTCTTCTTCTTCTTCTTCTATCTTCTTCTTCATCATCATTCATCATCATCAGTAGCAGCAGCAGCACCACCAGCAGCAGCAGTAGTAAGTAGCACGTGTGTGTTGCTCGAACCGTACCGCATACAGACGCACATCTCACGCCCCACACTACGGCTACAAGTGTTTAGAGAGCAAGCAAGCACGTGCTGATTGCTGTCAGTACCACGCCCTCCCCTCGATACACACACACACACAACAACACACACACGGCACACACACACACACGCACACACCACACACACACATACACACGCACGCCACACACCACACACACACACACACACACACACACACACACACATATTTTTTTGCACACGGCGCCGCCGCCACAACATTACACACAGGCGCGACCGCGCGCGCACACACACACACACACACGACACACATACACACACACACACACACACACACACACGCGCCGCCGCACACACACACGCACGCCACGCCACGCACGCACGCACACAACACACAACATGCCACGCTCGCACACACCCCACGATCCACACATACACAAACACGCACGCACACAAAACACACACACGCGCGCGCGCGCATCGCACGCCACGTCCACACACACACACACACATGCACGCGCGCACACACGACGCACACCCCACACACACACACACACGCACGCACACACTCACCACACACACGCACACACACAAACACACACACACGCACGCACACACTCACACAGCACACGCACACACACACACACACACACACAACACAACACAACACACACACAACACTGTGCTGTGTAACGTATACTGCGCCTCTGTTATCTAACACGTTCGTGAAAGATCGCGTCTCTAAGAATCCATCCGCTAGCGCGGAAATAGCGAGGAAATTGTAATACGCCACCGCGCTGGCTAGTGAAAAGGAAGCCCGCGTCGACTTAATATTCTTGTTTACTACGTGTGAACAATCACAAAGACGAAGACTAGTAAAGAGGTTGTTCCTGGCTCGCCGTGTGCGCTCGCACGCGTACATTTCCTTGCTACAGGGAATTCGTTCGTACGCCAGGGAGTTCGCAACTTCTTTCGGATGTCTCTCGGCCGATCGGAGGCGGCTGCGGTCGTATGTAGGCAGCGTTCTCCGCTGGGATAACAATTAGGATGGGAACAAGGCCTCGGGTGATGCGCACAGCTGTTAGTTAAGGCGGGGTTGTTCGCTCAGACGAGCGCAGGTTAACTAAGACTACGCCGCAGCTGCTTCTGTTGTTGTTGCCCTGTTGCTTGCTGCCGTTGCTGTTGCTGTTGTTGTTTCGCTGCTTGCTTGCGGCTGCTGCTTGCTGCTGCCGCCGCTTCTACTGCCGCTACAGCTGCTGATGTTGTTGTTATTGCTTTGCTGCTTCTGTTGATGTGTTGCTTGCTGCTGCCGCTTGCTGTTGCTGTGTTGTTGCTCGCTGCCTGCTGCGCTGCTGCTTGCTGCTGCTGCTGTTGCTGCTGTTGCTGCCTGCCCTGCTGTGTGCTGACTGCTGCTGCTGCCGCTGCTGTTGCCTGCTGCTGCTACTGCTGCTGCTGTTGCTGAAACTACTACTGCAGCTTCTACTACTGCTCCTGTTGCTGCCGCGTCTACTGCTGCTACTGCCGCTGTTGTTACAACTGCTCCGATATTTCAATTTGCCCGACCACTTTGCGCGCGAGAAGATAAGAGCGGAGTGTCTTATCGACGCCGCAATATGGCCGTCAGTCGGCGAAACAAAAAAAGATTCTCGAGCACAGCTCGACCTGATGTATTTAGTTTCCTAATTGCCTGTCGCCGTCGGAGCGGTGAGGACTTACCCCGTGTTACCCCGCCAGTCGCCTCTTTGCAAAAGTCGGGAGGAAATTCGCTGTTTAATTCTTCTGTCTCTCCTATCACTCCCGCGCAGCGAGAATGTATGCGGTGTATTTGCCGGGGCGGGATGTGCATCTGCGGAAGCTGCGTTGTGTGATGCTCTGACTGGGGTCGTGTTTGCACGGTCCGGTAGCGCGGTGTTTCATTGATGATCGGTGTGTGATCGGTGCGTTATCGGGACGAGAGCAGCGCTGGCAGGGAATTAGAGCCGTAATCAGGAAATGACAAAGCCCGCCGCGAGAGCAGAGGGGGAGGAGAAATAGAGAGAGCAGAGAGAGAGAGCAGAGCAAGAGAGAGAGAGAGAGAAAGAGAGAGAGCGAGAGCATGAGAGAGCAGAAAGAGAGGGGGAGCAAAGAGGATGGCCAAGGGAGAGAGACAAGAGACGAGAATAGACTGGGAGGAGCGAGAGCAGAGCAGAGAGAGAGAGAGAGAGAGCAGAGAGAGAGAGAGGAGTCACACACGGAAAGAGAAAGATAGACAGAGAGAGGGGGAGAGATAGACAGTACAGAAAACAGACAGGCAGAACAGACAAACAGACAGACAGACAGACGACAGGACATCAGAACAGACAGACAGACAGACAGACAGACAGACAGACAGACAGACAGATCAGACAGACAGACAGACAGACAGACACAAACACACACGCGCGCACAACAGCAGAGACGAGAGCGAGAGCGCCCCCCCCCCCCCCCCCCCCCCCCCCCCCCCCCCCAGGGAAAGGAGGGAAAGGAGGAGGAGGAGGAGAGGAGGAGGAGGAGAAGGAGGAGGAGGAGGATGATGCGCCAGCAGCAGATGTAGCGGTAGAGAGCCTTTTGTTGCCGGGATGAAAGCGCAAGTTCAGCCTTGCGTTGCTCGGAAATCATTGCAAACCCCAGCTGGGCGAGATGCTGCGGCCATGCGCGCTAGCGTTGTTAGCTTCACTCGTTGTCGTTGACTGCAGTTGCTGACATCACTTGACATTTGACATGAATTCGTCTGTTGGCTTCATGTGCATAAATAAATAAATATATAAATATATATATAAATAAATAAATATATACATAAATAAATAAATAAATAAAGTCTAATATAAGATACCTGAAGTCTTCATTACACGGCAGGATAACACAGGAGAGCCTAATGGGAAAAGTTATGAGGGCTTAACGCCACGTATATACGCAGTTAGTGGAATGAAACACACTCTCACTCTCTCTCTTCCGCTTTCTCGCCCCCTCTCTCTCTTCCACCCCTTCTCCCTCTTTCTCTCTTCCCCTCTTTCGCGCTCTCTCACCTCGCACTCTCTCTCTTGCTCTTTCTCCCCCCTCTCACTCTCTCTTCCGCCCCTTCTTCATCTTTCTCTCTCCACGTCTCTATCTTGTCGTTCTGTTACAGAGCGCGAGTCATTCAGCTCTGCCGTCATTCATGTTGAGTAATCCCATAGGCAAATGCTGTCCTTTATATCGAAACAAANGCTATGTCTTCTTCACGTGGTTGTCTAGGCTTGCGTCTAGTTTATGAGCTGGATTTGAATGGAACCACGTCCGCTACATGCGACGAATAGGAATCTTGGCTCTTTCGAATAAAAGCTCTCGTTGTAACGTAATGGCGATGTTCAGCATTGCATTTACGACCTTGAAATGTCCTTTCAACATCATAGAGATGTGGATGACCCGACGTAACACCTAATGAGTTGTATTTGAGTTTTCATGATTGCAGCAGAGTCGGATTAAGTGGCTACTAAATAAAGCGTAATGAGTAATAATAATAAAACATTATTATTAATATTACTATAATAAAGCGTTACTAATATTATTATAATAAGGCTCCAATAATAAAAATAATGATAATAATAATATTAATAATATTATTATTATTAATAATAAGAGTAATAATAATAACAATAATAATAATAATAATCAAAACGTTATTATTAATGTTATAATGGAGCGAGACTAATCATATGATATTAACGATGAAGCGTAATTAGCAATATTATAATAAAGCTGCAGCCGTGCTCTCGGCATTTCTAGGTGAATCGGCCAGCCTCACGGACCACTTTCCCCGCCTGCTTTCACCTACCGCCCTCACTGACAGACTCGCCTTGCCACCTCTCAGGGGTAGAGACCACATTTCGACGCATGCGCAATAGCGATACGCGCAGCTCCGTTCTGCGTAGCGTACCTGACAGCTTCCCGCTACCGGCTACTCTAACGAAGCAAAAGTGCGCGAAAGGCCATGAAAAACATGCGGGGGAAGTGGCTCGTATGAGATCGATAACAGCGTCTCTCTAATAAGCTATAAACGCCACCACGCGCGTATATAAGGGAGCGAGCAAGAGACAGCGAAAGAGGTGCGCGAGAGAGAGAGAGAGAGTTGGAGGAGAGAAGAGAGGAGAGAGAGAGAGAGCCGAGCGAGTAGAGAAGAAAGAGAGAGAGAAGAGAGAGAGAAGAGAAGCGAGAGCGAGAAAGAGAGAGAGTAAGAGGGAAATATAGGAGAAGAGCAATAGAGAAAGTACAGGGCAGACGACAACATCATAACAGTAGGTCGATCGGTGAGAGAGTGATAAGCGTCCCTACACACGCGTCTGCGTCGACTAGAAAAACAAAAAAAATGCTCACGGCAATGTAAGAATTTTTACGCAGATTCGAATGGAGCAGAGCAAGAGAACAATACAAAGAGATAGATAGCGAATAGAGATAGAGAGAGAGAGAGAGAGAGAGAGAGAGAGAGAGAGAAGAGAGACGAGAGAGAGAGAGAGGGTGGCGGGAAGAGAAGAGCGAGAGGGAGGTAGATATACTCTGATAATGAGGAGAGAGAGAAGGTAGGGAGGGGAGAGAGAGAGAGAGAGAGAGAGAGGGAGAAGAGAGAGAGAGAGAGAGAGAAGAGAAGAGACTAGATATGATCGAGAGGGGGGTAGAAAGAGAGGTGGGAGGAGGAGGAAATTCATGTTTGGACGCGTGCAATTTCTGCCGCCACTGATGTCCGACTGATTACTGATTTTCTCTATAGCATGATTTTCTCTATAGCATGACTTTCTCTATAGCATGACTTCTCTATAGCACGAATTCGCATACAGTAATATCTATCAATCAGTTCTATCGCAGGATCTCGTCAATAGCATAATTGACTCTATAGCATAATTGACTCTATAGCATGATTGACTCTATAGCATGATTGCTTCTATAGCATGATTGCCTCTATAACATGATTGACTCTATAGCATGATTGCCTCCATAACATAATTTTCTCTATAGCACAATTTCAACTATAGTACGATCTTCTCTATAACATAATTTCTTCTATAGCACAATTTCAACTATAGTACGATTTCTCTATAACANCCGACCTCCCTCGCCGACCTCCCTCGCCGACCAAGCCCTTGATCGTCGCTATATCATCATGCTGGCGTGCTGGCATGCGGCTAGATTCCAGTCTCTCTTCCCATGGCATCCACGCGCGTGGTTTCTCACTGCATGGTCGTAGCGCGAGAGAGCATCATGGCTCGCACTAGTATAGCGGTAGGAATAATGCGGCGGTGTATTTGTAAACATATGTGCGTCTTCGCTCCCGCTAGAAGCGGTGATAGGTAGAAGAATGCGTGATTGTCAATAGATGTGCGTCTTTTCTCGCGCTAGAAGCGGTGAGGAGAATGCGGCGATGTACATGTGAACCTATGCACGTCATTTTTCTCGCGATAGAAGCGGTGATAGGTAGAGGATTGCGTAATTGTCAATAGATGCGCGTTTTTTTCGTCGTGGAAGCGGTGAGGAGGCGGCGTTGTAATTTTTAACCTGCGCGCGTCTTTTCTCTCGTGCGTGCGCGCGCGCGTGTGTACATAGGCGCAGCCTCGTCGCCACGTTTACAGCGAAGATCTAATATAAGCTCATCCTTAATTCAATCTACATTCGTGTAGAATGTTTTTACTATTGCCTCTAATATAATTACTATGCTATCTAATATATATATATATAAATATATAAATATATATTAGATATAGAGCCATATTAAATTATATATATTAAATTAACCGAGTTAAAACCCAAGACGAGATGAGGCTGGTTTTATATCCATTCGAAATGCCGGCGAAATGTGAAAATGTGAAATGGCTTTGGGGAGATGATGCGTGTGTATCTAGCGAGCGGGTGATGTATAATAGATTCCAATTCGATTGCGAGCAAAATTATGACAAAAGTCTGCGCTAGTATTAGTTGTAGCAACCGTGGTGCGTAATGTGGAATCATGCAAATCATGGGGATGGCAGTAATGTATTGCCACTGATCTGACATCAAATACATATGTATATGACAGAGAGTGAGAAATAGTAATAGAAAAATACGGTGAGTGATAGAAAAGGAGAGGGGCGAGAGAAGAAAAGAGCGACAGAAAGAGCGAGACATACATATGATACATACATACATACATACATACAGACAGACAGAGATAGAGAGAGAGGAAGAGAGAGAGAGAGAGAGGGAGAGAGAAAAAGAGAGAGAGAGAGAGATAGGAAAGCGCGAGCATAGAAAAGGAGGTAAGGGCGTAGAGAAGAAAAGAGCGACAGAAAGAGCTGAGCATACAGACAGAGAGAGAGAAGAGAGAGAGAGAGAGAGAGAGAGCAGAGAGGCGAGAGAAGAAAGAGAGATAGAGAGAGAGGGAGATGAGACGAGAGCAGAAGAGAGAGAGAGAGAGAGAGAGAGAGAAGGGGAAGAGCGACCATGGCATAACGTGGAATGCAGATAACGACAGGCAGGCGCAACGTACGCGCAGTAGCTGGCTGTCAGGCGTATATGGCAGCGCTTTCTATATGAAGTACCCTGCGCGGAATCTGTGTGACAGAAAAACAAAAAAAAAAAAAAAAAAAAAGAAAAAAAAGAAAAAAAAAAAAAAAAAAAAAAAAAAAAAAAAAAAAAAAATTCGACACGTACGGCCCTATTAAGCATTTAATTTACATTAGTAAATTCGCGTCTACGTGTGACTTGAGACCTCCTGAGGCGCCTGCAAGTGGCATGTGATGTTGAGGGGTCGTGCCTGTGTAGGTCACTCGCCTCAGCTAGCTCTAAGCGTAAAATTATTCGCGAAGCCGGCAGAATTTTTTTATCAACATCACATTGACGCCGCGACGCACAGCATACCAAGCACGCACGCACACATCGCGCGCACGCATGTCCGTAAACACACGCACGCATGTCTGTGAAGGACGCAGCACAAAAACATCCAGTAGTCAAACTCTTCAAATAGCAAAAACGGCAGTTTAAAAAGAAACTGTTTGCCGCAAAAGTTATACAATACGCTGGATGAATAGAAGGCCACTAGGATTCGTTGCACTTTCGATTGGCTAACCTTCAGCGTCTCAAGTGTTAATGCCGGCCTGCGCTCGCACTTATCTATTCACATCCGCCATCGCTTTCCATCCAGTGAAGCTATAGCCAGACTCTATACCCTCGTCGGTTCAACGCAGTGTGACAGGCGACTGCTGGCAGCCGCCGACGGCCATCTATCGCACATCCGCAGCCCTTTCGAGCACGACCACATTTGAGCTCACAACGCTAACGCGAGCGTTACAGTTCATGAATTTTGATTGGCCGGTGGCCGCCGGTGAGAAATTGACCGTGCGCACGCACGCACACACACACACAGCGCGCACGCACAGCACGTCACGCAGCACACACACACATATTCGCACGCAGCGCACGCACACACCACGCAACGCACGTAGCGCACGCACGCACAGCACACGCACACAATATTCGGCAGGCAGGCACCACACACACACGGCACAGCAAACTGCACGCCACACACGCACACATATTCGCACGCACGCACGAACACGCACGCACGCACACGCACACACACACACACGCACGCACGCGCACGCACACACACACACCACCACACACACGACACACACACCGAGACACACACACACCATATATCTATTCCTATATCTATATATGTAATATTCAGATGGAAATTACCATTGAATTCGCCCGTAATTTTCAATTACATGCACATCATAAATGTGGAGACGATACGGCGGCGCGGCCATCCAGCCCGCTTCTTGTTTTACGGGACACCGCAGCAACAAACCTCGTGTTTTCATATATAGCGGGCCTCTATGTTTTTCTAGCATATCTTCTATCTCTAGCCTATCACTTAGGAATGGTAAATTATATGCTTAGCTTTTGATGACTGAGCGCAACTCGCCGAGCAGCGCCGAGCGGAACGCATGACAGCGCCTAGCGGACGCATAGGCCGCGCCGCCGCTGCGGACGCATGACGCGCCCCCTCGGTGGACGCGTGCCGCCCCTGCGGCCCGCGGTGGCCGCCCCTGGCGACGCATGGCCGCTCCCTGGCGGACTGCATGACCGCCCCGCTAGTGGACGCGTGGCCGGCCCCTGCGGACATATGGCCGTCCCTGGCGCGTGCTATAAACGGATTGAACATTCCATGTCATCACGCGAAGCGAATTATCCATGATAATAAATTATGAGAATGGGTGCTGAGGCGGCGCAACGCAACAGCACACATCGCACGCAATACACAGCCTCACACGCACGCGCGGCACACACACGCGCACACACGGCATGCATCAGCACGTGCACGCCACACGCGCAGCGCACACACGCACACCACACGCCACGCACACCCCGCATCACCACACGCACACACA
>NW_014577821.1:102731-109773 GCF_000485595.1 Priapulus caudatus
GGCCGCAAACCATAGATGTTTCCCGGCAACGCAGATAACCCGATCGAAATTCTAAAGAAATCAAGTTGTAATTTTACGAGAGGCTATCTGAAAAGAAACACAACTCGTATAATTTTGTGAATATGCATCTGAGAATCTAGAACATCGTTACGTATCTATACGATCACTTCTCTTAGCTTGGTTTTTTGCCCGATCTTTTCCGTAGAAAAAAAGTTACAGGTAAGGCCTCAATGGAAATAAATTTAATTGCCGAAAAATCATTTAAACGCTTTTCATTGGTTCTGGTGGCATCATGATTCTCTATCAAATTATGGCGTAAGCGAGATGACCGTTAGAATGATTGGCTGTGACGCGGGAATTCTCACAGCTGGGCAGAAAATTTACTTTTGAAATCATCCGGAAACGCCCTGTTAGCTCTCGATCCACTCGCTAACGCCGACATGGTTTTAGCCATAATACTTACAGTGTGTATCCGTTCCAACTTTAGCATAAACCGCGCTAAACCCGTAGTGTCTTTTTCTTGTTTCTTGTAAGGTTTACCGTAAGCTTTAACTCGTGCATACACGCGGGTTTGTTTTCATTCTTTTAGAGGTAAAACATTTCGGTCTTTAAGCATCGTTCCTTTTTACACTGAAAGAGCCTAGCAGTATAATTCCTATAGCGGTCATACGTGACCCATTGCAAGGCGTCTGCGCGGGTAAATCAGCAAAGATCAGAACATTCGTGTTGTTGTTCTTCTGTCAAACGCTGTACTAAAGGGCAAGGCGTTATCTGGCAGAAGGGTCTATAGCATTTGAGCTGTCCTGATGTTTTCGGGCAGGCAGGAGTGAGGCATCGCTTATGCAATAAAATAATTCTTAGGCGATTCGGCTAGTATAAGAAATAGATGGATCGAAATAGTATGCGAAGAAAACATTCGGCTGAAGGTTGAGGTTCGCGATTGTGGCTCGTGTGCGCTGGCCTGGAACGTCAGAGGAGAGGCCAGTGTGTGTGTGTGTGTGTGTGTGTGTGTGTGTGTGTGTGTGTGTGTGTGTGTGTGTGGGTGTGTGTGCTGTGCTGCGTGTGCGTGCTGCGTGCGTGCGTGGGGCAAGGGTGTGTGTGTATGTGGTGTGTAGCGCGTGCGTGCGGTGCCGTGCGTGGCGTGGTGTGTTCGTGTGAGGGGGATGTATGTCTTTTCATTAAGGCCTTGCTGTTTTGTGGCATTTGTTGTGTTTTATTGTTGTTCGTTGTTGCTTGTTGTTTGTTGTTTGTTGGTTGTTGTCGTCGTCGTTATCACCACCGACGTTGGTTTTTGGTATTCTATCGATGCTGCTGTTTTGCCATTTTCTAAACGGGGCCCGCCTTTGTGCTAGCGGGCGCAAAGGTTCCAGATTTAGAGTAATGTTAGTCTGTCCTTAACCTTGCTGATGACCTTTTTCGCAAATGTCAAATTTAAAGTATTTAAAAAAAATATTTGCAATAATAATTTTAAGGATGTTTTAGCTTCTTTATTTTAAGTTTTCGATTGAATGTCATGTAATGTATTATCATTGTTGGTCTATTATTTGCAATATCTCGAGAAGGAATTGAAATTCCATCTGATATACGCATATGTCTCTTACTGAAAAAATGGGGTTCTATGAAAAGCAAAGCTGAACGCGATATTTCAGATTAAATTTATTATTGTTTCGTCTGCGTTACATTTTAGTACAGCGTTTAATTTATATAATTATTATTATCATAAAATCATCAAAGCTTATAATCCGTGAATTAATAACCGAGTGTTGACAGCTCGAGACATTAAATACACACTCATACACTAATCAGCAGTAAGTATGACATTTTCATCGCGCGCGTTCTCGAATATTGGAATTACGCCGGGGATGATTCGCTTTGTTAACGTGTAAAATATCAGCGTCAAGCCGTTTCACTACAGTTACGGTCTGCTGTTATTATCCAGCGTTGAATTTACAGCGAGCTACGTCTGAACACTGGTGACACATACACGCGCCAGGGCAGCGCTGCGCGCACGCACGCGCACACGTACGCACGGCGCACACGTAACAGCACACCGCACACACACACACGACACACATCACCCACACACACACACACACACAACACAAACACACACACACACACACACACACACACACACACACACACACACACCCACACACACACACACACACACACAGCCACACCCCCCCCCTTCCCCCACACACACAGTAAGAGGAGAAGTGAAGATTAATGTAAGTCCAAGTCAAATCGTCATGTCAGTAGACCCAGCGTTGTTAATAGCGGTGACCTGATGGGCCAGCAGCTAGCTAGCTAGCTAAGCCTAGGATCTATATAGCATATTACCAAGCTAGCTTTACCAACCGCAACCGCCGAGTATGTGTTGGATTAGTTGGTGAACGTTGAGGCAGCTGGTGTTAACGCGAATTTAGCGTCGCGGAGAAATCTTCGGTACGGCTGAATATCAGTAGTTCAGGTAATTATCGTAAAATAATCTATGGCAGACAGCGCCAAAATTACGCGCTAAACTAAGGCCAGCCAAAATACCGCGAAACACCGCCGAAATTCAGCCAAATACCGCCTAAACACCGTCGACATCGGCAGCACATAATATCCGCTAACACCGCCGAATGGCAGCCACAATACCGCTAAAACGAATGCAGCCAAATACCGCTAAACACCGCCGAATGCAGCCAAATACCGCTAAACGAATGCAGCCAAATACCGCTAAACACCGCCGAATGCAGCCAAATACCGCTAAACACGCCAATTGCAGGCCACATACCGCTAAACACCGTTCTGGAATGCAACCAAATACGCGCTGATCACAGCTGAAATGCAGACCAATACGCTTAAACGAATGTCAGCAACGAATGCAGCCAAATACCGCTAAACACCACCGAATGCAGCCAAATACCGCTAAACACCGCCGAATGCAGCCAAATACCGCTAAACACCGCCGAATGCAGCCAAATACCGCTAAACACCGCCCAATGCAGCCGAATACCGTCAAACACCGCCGAATGCAGCCAAATACCGTTAAACTGCGCCACGTCTAAACGAATGTCGCCCTCTTTCTTTCTTTCTCTATCTCGCTTTCTCTCTCACACAAATACACACACACAAACACACACATGCGCGCGCGCACACACACACACACACACACACACACACACACACACACACACACACACACACACACACACACACACACACACAGCGAGAGAGAGAGAGCGAGAGAGAAAAATACTCGAGAGGAAGAGAGAGATAATGGAAGGGGTAATAGAAAGTGAGAGAGCGCATAAGCCAAGAAGTGAGAAAAGGGGAGGGAACAGAGAACGACGAGGACGTGAAATAGAAGAGTCGAAGCGACGGCGAAGCCGAAATAGACGAGCCAGCTCTATGACGCGAATTTCTACAAAGTAGTCGGATCACATTTCGAAGACAAAAATGACCAACCACTCGCTGTGGCTACGCCACCTGACGGAATGTCACGAATACACGAAAACAAGACCAATTTTACTTCTAATGCTTTCTAGACGTCTACGAGGCATCTAACTTGCGTGCATAATCCAAATTATTGCACTCTAGTGCCGAATTTCTGCGAAAAAAAAACGAAAAAATACATTTTCTAGAGACGATATAGTGCAACGGTGAACAATTTGCGGACGCTTACTGTTGTACACTTCCTTTATCTTGATTCCTCGCCGTCTCGTTAGCAGGGTTACAGCGTTCTCGCTGACCGTCCACTTACTCAACACGAATTGCCATCTAAAAAAGATTAGATTCCGCTTGCTTTCACTAGCAGCGTATAGTGGTTAGGTTAGAATGCTATAGGCTTACAAACACCGATTGCCATGTATAGGAGAGACTAGATTCCGCTTGCTTTCACTAGCAGCGTATAATGGTTAGGTTAGAAAAACCTCAGGCATGTGTGAAAAGAATAGCACAGTGTCTGCGAAAAACCAAGTGTGTGATCATGAAGAGTGTTGCGTCAGAGTCACACGCTATGAGCCTACTATATATATATATAATGCGAGCCACTCTGCTATATCTGAGACGACTGATCTTGAAATGTGTCGTCGTAGTGTCGTGGTGCCGTACGTATAGCACTGATGATGCAGCCTGTATATTCTCTCATTGCTGAAAATCTTATATTGCGTATGTATGTAAAGCCAAAGGAAGGTCTGTTAGTGTCTCTACCCTAGTTTTTTTCTCTCATTCTTCTCTCTCACTCTCGCGCAACGTACGCGCTCTAGCTGTCTGTCTATCCGTGTGTCTGTCTTTCTTTCTCTATCTCACTCCCACTAACGTCTCTTCCTTCTCTCTTTACTCTCTTTCTCGCTGTCTCTCTCTCTCTTTCTCTCTCTCCCTCTACCTCCGCTCATCCTACCCCCACTCTCCTGTTTCCCTTCCCCTGCTTTATGTATGAACGCACTTTCTAGTTCGTGTGTCATATGCTAACCGAGTGCAGAGCGTCCTTAAGTGGCAGTATAGAATTATGCTAAGTTTGCATAATTATTTCCCTACTTAAAGAATTCCATCAACCGCCAGGCAGAATTCCTAAGATGTTATCCCCCCGTGTGTCCTTTGCAATTTTGAAATTTTGTACAAAAAGAAAACGCGTTCATTGTCTTCGAGTCCGTGCAGACGTGAAAAACAGGGGGCGAAGAATCAAGTCGAAAGCTGGGTCTACTTCTAAACCATAAACTTTCTAAACGTTTGCGCGTGCATATCTTGATTGCGAGCAAGTGTAATTCATCGATTGGAATTCGCAGTTAAATAATCAACGCAAAGGTTGTGTTATAGCTGTACCTAGAGACGGCGCATGGTAGAGGTTGCATGTCTTGACAAAAGCAGTCCTTTCTGACGACAGAAAAATTATATGATCCACAGTCCTGTGATCTCCTCTAATACACAATTGAATTATGAAACGTAGATTCTATGATAGTGTACACTATCGACACATCCGCACGGAGACGGCATACAACGGTGAGAATAAAGATAGACATAGTGGAATGCTACTATACATGCTATACATGCTATACATGCTATGCTATACATGCTATACATACTACTACTACTACTACTACTACTACTGCTACTATACATGCTATACATGCTATACATGCTATACATGCTATGCATGCTATACATGCTATACGTTGTATCAATATATTGGTGGTATGTGGTATATACTCGCGTTGTGCATACATCACTGTTTACCTCGCGCATCTATATGCCAGCTATTAGGCAATAACAGCAACAAAAACAGCAACAACAACAGCAGCAGCAATAACAACAACAACAACAACAACGACAATAACAACAACAACAACCGCAGCAGTAGTAGTAGCAGCAACAACAACAACAGCAGTAACAGCAGCAGCAGCAACAGCAGCAGCAGCAGCAGTAACACTAACAATAGCAGCAGCAGCACATTATGAATGTATTGCGCTGCGTAATCCTCTGGCCATGTGCCGCGCGCGTCAAATCATTGCGATTATGATGGATCTATACGAACTACCCTAGACCCATATATATAGAAATTTCGCTCGTATATAATAGAGAAAGAGGTTTTGCGGACAGCGTCGCCGTGCCGTCGTGTAACGAGGCATTGATTCAGGGATGCTGCTGCTGCTGGCACTGATGCTGCTGATGCTGCTGCTGCTGCTGCTGCTGGCACTGATGCTGCTGATGCTGCTGCTGCTGCTGCTGCTGCTGCTGCTGCTGGCACTGATGCTGCGGAGTCGCCGTAACACGAAACAATATTGACATGAAAGCGCATTATGATGTAATATTGTATAATCGAGTAGGAAATCGCATTTCGCTCGCCTGAAGAAGAAATGGAAGGAGAAGAAGACGAAAAAACAAAAGAAAGAAGCAGGAAATAGGTGAAGAAGAAGGAGAAGAAGAAGAAGACGACGACGAAAAAAAAGATGAAAAATACAAGTAGAAGACGAAAAATAAGAAAACCGTTAAGACGATTAATAGGAATAAGAAGAAGAAAAAGAGGAAAAAGAAAGTAGAAGAAGAAGACGAAGACGAAGACGAAGAAGTACTAGAAGCATCTTTCCTCATAATCTTTGGCCTTCCCTTTTCTTCAAGTAGCTCTATTTCCAGACGAATGATTTCTATTCACGTATTCACGCAAGCGCTACACCTGATATGTTCATGTATACCAACTGATACTCTATAAGCACTGGTATAAGTACGACCTTTCCCATGAGACAATCTACCTCAAATGCGGACTGCATACACGTTTTGTTCCGGCTTGTCAGTGTACCGCCATATGTGACTGTGACATGACGTCTTACAGAACATTTGTGCATCCGCAGAGCATCCGCAGTCATGCTTCGCAAATGTATATATAATGATGGTGAAACAATATAATATGATTGATCGCATAGCTGATGATTGAAAAGTTGCCATTAGGGTTAAGTACCTGTTAATAGCTAGTCAAGTGTTTCATAGAATGTTATTGGAATTAATTCCCCTCGACGTTACTTTACCAATGAAATTCAGTTGACATGTGGTTTTCGCCGTATCGAAAGAAATCCAACAGACTGTTTAAAAAATACTGTAACAGGTATTTTTTTGATTATAGACGCGATTTTTCGAGTCAAAATAACCCTTCGTCGGCTGCAACACAGAACGGAAAACTCACACTCTCTATGTGTTAGTTTGTGGCTTTATATATCCCCCTTGCGCAGGTGAGAAATGTGTTATAAGCAGCTGTAACCAGTCGATCGTTGCAGGTAATAAGAAGCTGATGATTGTTGATGGAGGTCACCTGTGATTACCATACATACACAACATGGATTAGCACGCGTGCCAGTAAGCCGTATCAAGACTATATATACCTGAGGGCTTAATTGCACCGTCCTATGAAAGCCGCAAACATGCTCAGAATCCACACACACACACGCACACACACACACACACACACACACACGCACACACACACACACACACACACACACACACACACACACAAACACACACACACACACACACACACACACACACACACACACACACACAC
>NW_014577821.1:110486-111692 GCF_000485595.1 Priapulus caudatus
AAGGACTAGCCCCATAACATATCACACGGTTTTTTTAAATTATGCAAATTAGGTAGATTTTGGCAATTTCACTATGCCTTTCAGTGTCTGCCTACGGTCAACGATAACTCAAGAACCGTTTGACCCACATGTTTCAAATTGCATGCAGTTGTTACTCTTATCGGAGAGGTTTGAGCGTCCTATTTTAAAGCACGCCAGTCGACCTACTTTCGAGCCACGTCCACTTTTTGGCAAAAATGGAAATGGCCATACGTCAATTCAGGTTCAACGGATTTTGCTCATTTCTATTATGTGAATGAATAAGGACTAGCCCCAAAACATATCACACGGGTTTTTTATAATTATGCAAATTAGATAGATTTTGGCAATTTCACTATGCATTTCAGTGTCTGCCTATGGTCAACGATAACTCAAGAACCGTTTGACCCACTTGTTTCAAATTGAATACAGTTGTTACTCCTATGGGAGAGATTTGAACTTCCTATTTAGGAGCACGCCAGTCGACCTACTTTCGAGCCACGCTCACTTTTTGGCAAAAATGAAAATGGCCATCTAAATTCATTCGATTTTGTAAAATTTTGGTATGTGAATGTATAAGGCTAGCCCCAAAACAGTTGTTACTCCTATGGGAGAGATGACAACGTCCTATTACGTTTATTTCGTCTAACTGGTTAGCAACTCTACAATCATACCTATATACGTGTAATATTGTGTTTTAGATTCTTCTTTACAGTAATTTGACTTTGGAATATTTTATTGTTTTTATTTGCGCGATATTCGAAAACCAAAATGGCAATCATTTAGGCGTAGCGCCATCTCTCGTCAGGATTTCAAACTTTCAGATCTGAAACATTTATTTTCGCATCAAAACTTATGCATATAACATCATCAAGAGTATATAATGGGAGATATGCTATATAATGGGAGTTCTCCCATATATACTCTTGCTTTATATATCCCCCCTCCCTCTTCTATCACACACAAGGTGAGCTACAGTGTCATTGACACTTTCATTTCACTCGGCGAAAGCCGTGAGTGTAGGCGGGCAATGACCCGGGTCAACTGGTCGATTTATTTTTGGCTAGCGGGGAGGTGTGCGGCCGTGGAAGTATAATTATTTGGTCTCTCGGGAAATTTATGACCGCAGAGAGAAGATGAAAGACCGAAGGAGCACGCAGGACATTACGAGAGAGAGAGAGAGAGAGA
>NW_014577821.1:114313-117674 GCF_000485595.1 Priapulus caudatus
CATCGCCAACGTCATCCTCATCGCCAACGTCATCGTCATGGTCGTCCAGTTTTGAATCCGAACCGATCGCATTTGAATCGTACTTCGCCATCCGGCGTCTCGTGTTCGATATAATTCGTACTAAAAATGCCGCCGATTCCCCTTTCCTCAGCCTCCCAGCCTTACGGTGGTCTATACACACAGCTATAGCCGTGGTCAGCCTACAATACGCCACACATGCATAGATAGATGTAGTATGATATATTATATAATTTATGGTGACGTTAGATATTATCAAGAGCTAATAAATACCTGATACCTGATACATGATATTATCAGAAGTTAATAAAGACACATTTGTCTTTATTAACTCCTGATATTATGATAGTACATGGTGATGATAGATGGAATGTAGCTAGTCGGTAAATAGGGGTGTGCATGCAGCCGCGTGGCATTTGTGCTGGGAAGGGATATACTAAGTTGTAACCACGGTGCATTAGTCAATGTCAGGGATGCGCTATTGTAGCCAGAGCAGCCATTGTGATATGTCGGTGATATATGTGTAGTTCGTAGCTTTTCCCGAGAATCAATAAAGATGTGATTGTAACTACGTGGCAATTGCACACGAGTAATGAATGCGTGATTGCAGGCAGCCGCAGACGGCAGCATTTGTGCTGCTAAGCGAAACCGTGGTTTGTTGACAGGTAGGATTTCTCGAGCTCTGGGAACCTTGCTTAGTGCAAAGGGGGTGTGTCAGAGTGTATCAGGTAGCGTACCAGGCACGCCAGTGTCTTCTCTCCGGCATAGAATAGCGGGTTTTTTGTTGCCTCCGCCAAGGAGGTTATGTATCGCCCCTGTTAGTTTGTTTGTTGGTTTGTTTGTCTGTAAACAGGATATCTCAAAAAATGCTAGCGTGTGTGTATGTGTGGGTACGCACCGTATGTATGTAGTCGCTGTATAGAGAGGCATTACAGTTGGGGGTCAGTGCTAATGTAGCTTTACCCTCATGTGTATACGTGCCCGTGGTAATTGTGTACCGTAATGAAGCGAGCTGGAAATCCTTCAGCAATACTTGTCTCGTTATTTCACCGCGACCTAGATAGCCAATGAGTTGTTGGCACCAGGTGGCGTTCGCAGAGCCGGCCGCAACCATAGATTTCCGGCAGCCAAGATAACTCGATCGAAATTCTAAAAGAAATCGAGTTGTATTTTACGATGCTATCTTGAAAAGAAACACAATCGTATAATTTTGTGAAATACATTGAAATTAGAACATCGTTACGTATCTATACGATCACTTCTGTTACTTGCTCCGATTTTTCCGTAGCAAAAAAAGTTACAGGTAAGCCTCATGGAAATAAATGAATTGCGCAAAAAACTCATTTTAAACGTTTTCAGTGTTTGGTGGCATCATCATTCTCTATCTAATTATGGTCGTAAGCGATGACGTTAGAATGATGGCGGTGACGCAGGAAATTCTCACAGTGGCAGAAAATTTTACTTTTGAATCATAGGAAACCCCTGTTTAGCTCTCTCACTCGCTAACCCGACATGGTATTAGCCATAATATTACATGCGTATCCGTTCCAACTTTAGCCATAAACCGGCAGCTAACCCGTAGTTCTTTTTCTTTTCTTGTAGGGTTTACCGTAAGCGTTTAACTCGGTGCATACACGCGGCGTGTCTTCCTTTTTTAGATAAAACATTTCGGTTTTTTAAGCATCGTTTCCTTTTTACACTGAAACCTAGCAGTATAATTTTTATAGCGGTCACGTGACCCATTGCAAGGCCGTCTCGCGTAAATCAGCAAAGATCAGAAGCATCTGTTGTTGTTCTTCGTAAACCTGTACGAGCAAGGCCGTTATCTGCGGAAGGGGTCTATAGCATTGCAGCTGTCCCTGATGTTTTCGCAGCAGGATGAGGCATCGCTTATGCAATAAAACTAATTCTTACGATTCGCTAGTATAAGAAATATGATGGATCGAAATAGTATGCGAAGAAAACATTCCGGCGAAGGTTGACGTTCGCGATTGTGCTGTGTGCGCTGCCTGGAAAGTGACACAGAGAGAAAGAGAAAGAGAGAGAGAGAGAGACATGCGAGTGGTGCGCGGAGTAATGAATTTGATTATAATGAGTGATTCGAAATCGGAAAACAATAAGCGGTTTCTAATCGCACGATGGCACTCCCTAGATTAATTTCATTCATGTAGGCTTCCAAGTTAAAATTTACAACTTCATAGCAAGCAAGCCGTGTTGAATATTTCTCGCGCAGAAATCTCTCCAAATGTCAGTACCCCGGATGTTAGTGCCACGGATTTTAGTACCCCGGATGTTAGTTGCCCGGATGTTAGTGCCCCAGATGTTAGTACCCCGGATGTTACTAGCCCGGATGTTACTAGCCCGGATGTTAGTACCCCGGATGTCAGTTGCCCGGATGTTACTAGCCCGGATGTTAGTACCCTGGATGTTAGTACCCCGGATGTTACTAGTCCGGATGTTAGTACCATGGATGTTAGTACCCCGGATGTTACTAGTCCGGATATTAGTTCCCCGGATGTTACTCTCTCGGCAGCTAATACTCCGCGTGTGCACGCACTCGGTATATATTTTAGAATGTCTTTGTATTGGATCGATATAATAATATTATATAACCATCGTGATCTATATATCTATCTATCGTGGCAATCTATCGTTAGTGCGTCCCTAAACTGTGGGCTTACAATCATAATATATATGATACAATAAAGCACGAGGTTTCGCAGATTTACTACCGTATTAGGGCTGTTTGCGGTATCGCAACCATAGAGTTTGCGTAAGTCCACGTATTAGTGTTCGAATATCACGTGTATGGTCTCATCATAACTTTAATACGTGATGGTGTAATTCCAATACATGATGCCGCAACTTTAATGCGTATGGGGGTAATTTCAGCTTATAGTATCGCGCTTGTAATGAATGGGTATTACGTACCGCCGCTACCACGTGAATGTTTGTGTGCAGAGGAACGGCCTGACATATACGTCAGCAGTGCTGCGCGCTTGTGTGTGTGTCGTGCGTGTGTGTGCGCGCGTGCGTGAGTGCGTCTGTACGTGTGCTTGTGTGTGTGCGTGTGCGTGTGTGTGTGTGTGTGTGTGTGTGTGTGTGTGTGCGCGCGCGCGCGCGTGTGTGTTTGTGTAATATGTACGTGCGTGTGCGTGTGTGTATGTGCGTGCGTGTGCGTGTGCGTGTGAGCGTGAGTGTGTGCGTGTGCGCGCGCGTGTGCGTGTGCGCGTGCGTGCGTGTGTTGTGTGTTATGTGTGTGTGTGTGGCGCGCGTGTGTGTTTGTGTATATATGTACGTGCGTGTGCGTGTGTGTATGTGCGTGGCGTGTTCGGCGTGTGCG
>NW_014577821.1:117699-127699 GCF_000485595.1 Priapulus caudatus
TGCGGGGTGTGTGTGTTGTTGAAAAAGTGTACGTGTGCATCGCTGCGGCCTGCACATCTGTGCGTATTGTCGTGAGTACGTCGGCGTGCGTGCCGATGCGTATGGTGGTGGAGGCGGATTAGTTTCTCTTCTTCTAAAACTAACCTTGCTTTGTGTGGCATTGTGTTTATTTTTGTTGTGTGTTTAGTTGTCTTTGTCGCTGTTGTTGTTATAGCGGTGTTGTTGTTGTCGCGTCGTATCACCTAACCGATCTGGAAATCCCTTATGGTCCAGTAAAACGTATTTGGTTTTGGTATTCCTATCGATGCTGCTGCAGTTGACATTTCTACGGGCTATGATACTATGCTAGCGGCGCAGGTTCCAGATTTGATAATGTAAGCTTGTCTTACCTATGCTTGATGACCTTTTTTGCGCAAATGTCAAATTAAAGTATCTTATAAAAAATCATTCAATAATAATTAAATTTAAAGGATGTATTAGCTCTTATTATATGTGTCGATGAATGCAGTGAATCTGTAAAAATATTGTTTGTGTCCCTATATCTGCAATATCTCTGAGAAGGAAAAAGAAATTCAACATCCTGATAATCGCATATTCTCTTAATCGAAAAATGGAGTTTCTATGAAAGAGCAAAGCTGACCGCACGATACGTTCAGATTAAATTATTATAAGTTCGGCCTGCGTTAACATTTTAGTAACACGCGTTAACCTAAAATATATATCAAAAATCATAAACAAACTTATCAACCGATCGAATAAAACCGAGTGTTGACAGCTCGAGACATTTAAATAACACTCATTATCCACCGAATACCAGCCATAAGATAATTGACATTGATCAATGCGCGCGTCAGCATGTTCTTCGAAATATTGAATAACGCCGCGAAAGATGATTTCGCTTTGTCAACGCTGTAAATATACAGAAATCAAGCCTGTTCACAGCAGTGAGCGGCGCGGCTTTGAATATCTGTCCGCGTTGATTACCAGCGAGCTTACCGTCGAACACTGTGAACCATACTATCGCATGCGCACACACGCGCGAGCGAAACACAACAAGCATCACACCCCATCCAACGCACGTACACACCTACCACACCCGCCGCTGCCGAACACAACAGCAACATTCCTATCCCAGACCAAACAACACACACACACAATCACAAACACACACATCTAATATCACGTATTTGACTATCACACACTAAACAACTACTATCATCACGAGACACACAACGCACGCTACTACAGTCAACTAATCACACAACTACACACACACATCACACCAACGACAACATCACACCACACAACACACACACATACTATCCTATATATCTCACACACACAAGTAAATATATACATCATATATACACCACACACAGACGACACCACTTACACAGTACACACACATACACACAGCAGACACACACACAACACACACACACACACAGACATCACCCGTCCGTCGCACGAAACAACGACACCAACATACAGCACACAGCCATCGCCCACACCAACACACAGCCACATCACACACCAGCAACATAACACAGGAACACACGCACGTACACAGTACATCATGCTTCACACATACAAACACTATACATTGCACACAACTAACCAGTCACATCGCACACTTTCACACAACACACAACACACACACCACACACACAACACAGTCATACATCACACACACACAGGATTCACACAAACATACACAGCACATCGACGCCAGCCAACAACACACACACCACACACACACACACAACACACCACATCACACACACACCACACACACACACACATCACACACCACACACACATGCAAGTGTCACACACCAGGGCACATGGACACACACACCACACACAGCACGCACACACACACACACACACAAACACATTCGACACACACACGTGGCCACACACACACACACACACACACACACATCACCACCACCACACACACACATAAATGAAGGAAGATTAATGTATAAGCGAAGGGTCAAATTCGTCATGTCAGCCTAGATCACGCTTGTATATTGCGGAATCGACTGAGTAGGCATCAGCTAGATAGCTAGCTAGCAATATGAGCTAATTACCCCAAAAGCTAATTATCCCAGCGCCCGCAGTTGTGTGGAGTAGCTTGTCACGCTGAGTGCACTGGGCTGTGGAACGGAAAAGCCTCGCGAGGATCTTCCTACGCGAATATCAAGTAACAGGTACATATCAGTAAATAATTAATGGGCAGACAGCGGCCAAAAAGTAACCCGCTTAACAAGGCAGACCAAATGACCGCAAACACCGCCGAATTCAGCCAAAACCCTAAAGCAATCAGCCAACACTCCGCGAACACCGCCGAATTCAGCCAAATACCCGCTAAACCGAAGCAGCCAAATACCGCCCCAACACCGCCGAATGCAGCCAAATACCGCTAAAACAAATGCTATGCCAAATCCGCTAAACGATTCGCAGCCAATACCCTAAACACCGCACGAAGTCAGCCAAATACCGCAAACCAATGCAGCAATATCCGCTAAACACCGCGCGAATGCAGCAAAATACGCTAAAACGAAATGCAGCTCAACATACCGCTAAACACCGCCGAAGCATCCAAATACCGCAAACACCGGCCGAGTTGCAGCCCTAAATACCCTAACACCGCCGAAGCACCCTAAATACCGCTAAACACCACCGAACATGCAGCCAAATAACGCTAAACACCGCCGAAATGCAAAGCCAATAACCTGCTAAACACGCGAAGGCAGCCAAATAATCCGCAAACACCCGCGAAATGCAGCCAAATACGCGCTATAACGAATGCAGCAAATACCGCTAAACTACCGGCCGAAGCCGCCAAAAACCGACAACAGCCGCCCAAGCCAGCCGAATAACCGGTCAAAACACCGCCGAAATGCAGCCAAATACCGTTAAAACTGCGCCACAGCTAAACCGAATTGACCATTCTTTCCGCCCTCTCTTTCTCCTAACTCCGCTTTCTCTCATCACTACACAAATACCACACACACAACACAACACATGGGCGGCCGCGCGCACAACACAACACACACACACAATACATCACACACAACCACACACACACACAACACACACACAACACAAACACACCCACAAAACACACACTACACACACACACACACACAGCGACAGAGAGAGAGCGAGAGAGAAAAATACTCGAGAGGAAGAGAGAGATAATGAAAGGTAAATAGAAAGTGAGAGAGCGCATAAGCCAAGAAGGAGAAAAGGGGAGGGAACAGAGAAACAGCGAGGACGAAAGAAAGTCGAAGCGACGGCGAAGCCTGAAATAGACGCAGCAGCTCTAGACGCAAATCAAGCAAAGAGTCCGGATCACATTCGAAGACAAAAAATGACCCACACCATCGCATGGCTCCGCCACCATTGACGGAAATGCACGAATAACACAACAAGACCCAATTTACTCGTAAGGCTTTCTAGACCTACGACACTAACTCTGCAGCATATCCAAATTAATTGGCACTCTAGTGCCGAATCGCAAAAAAGAAAAAAAAAACAAAAAAACATTTCTAGAGACGGCATAAGTGCAACGGTGAACCACTTGCGACACCTACTGTTTACAACTTCCTTACATGACCTCCGCCGTCCGTAGCAGGGTTATCAGCGTTCCCGCCTGACCGTCCACTACGCAACACAAGGCCATCGGTTGAAGCCAAAAGATAATTCGCGCTTGCCTTCACCAGCACGAAGTGGTTAGTTAGAATGCTATAGGCTTACAAACACCGATTGCCATGAACGAGAACTAATCCGAGCTCACTAGCAGCGTAAATGGTTAGTGTTAGAATGCTAAGGCTTACAAAACACCGATGCCAGTAGAAACGAAAATATGCCACGGACTATCGTCTCTAGTGTACTAAAAGTAGAGCTAAACACTGAATGCGGACATAGAAAAAAGAAGCCGGGCTTACAGGCGCGATGGGTAAAATCTAAATCTACACACAGACACAGAATACGAATGGTTGCATTGAATGGTATTCTGTTTCTAACAGCGTAGCGCTATAATATATAAAATATATATTAGAAAAGAGAAGAAAAATCGGAGAAGCAAATAATATAAAATATATAAATAATAAAACCTATATGCTTCTCGATCTTTTTTTTTCCCGCTGCCCCTCTCTCCCTCTCTGCTCTGTCTCTCTCTTCTTGTCGGCTGCCCTACGCTTCTGCTCTTCTTACACCCGCCCCTTCCTCTCTCTCTGCCTCCGTCTTCACACGCCCGGCTCCATCCCCCTCTTCCCTACTCGCTAACGCTATACCGCATCTGGTTCGTCGGTTTCGCGTGAAGACGTAGATCAGCGGAATGATACACGCTCACACTGACAATGTCGAGGCGTGCGGTGCGACGGTTAACCATCAATACCACGCGCTCTCAATCCACACGCCATCTCTCGTCATGGTCATCGTCACACATCGGCCAAACGCCATCCCATCGCCAACGTCATCGTCATGTCCAGGTTGAAGGCCGAACCGACGCATTGAATCGTACGTCGCCATCCGCGCTCTGTTCGATATAATTCTACTAAAAATCCGCCGATGCTCCCCCCTTTCCTCAGCCTCCCACCTACGGGGTCCCTATACACACAGCAAAGCCGGAGTCAGCCACAATATTCGCCACACATGCATAGATAGATGTATAGATATATTAATAATTTATGTGACGTTAATATTCATCAATAAGACTAATAAATACCTGATACCTATACATATAGATCAGCCATTAGATAAGCACATTGCTTTAGTAACTCCTAGATATAGATACGTACATGTGAATGCAATAGAGGAATGTACTAGTCTAAATAGGGTGTGCCAGCAGCCCGCGGCATTTGTGCTGGGAAGGGATAAGGACTAAGTGAAACGCACGGGCAAGTCAATGTCAGGATCGCATGTACCAGAGCAGCCATTGGAATTCGGATTATATTAGTTCGACTTTCCCAGAAACAAATAAAGATGTGATCTGAACTACTGACACACGAGTAATGAATGCGTGATTGCAGGCAGCCGCAGACGCAGCATCTGTCGCGGAAGCAAACGGTCGGTGTGGACAAGTACGATGCTCCGAGCCGGAACCTCTTAGTGCCAACGGCGGGTGTTCAGAGTGTATCAGTAGCGTACCAGGCACCCAGTGTCTCTCTCCGGCATAGAATAGCGGTTTTTGTTACCGCGCCAGGAGGCTATTATTCGCCCTGTTAGTTTACCTTGTTGTGTTTGTCTGAAACGGATACTCTCAAAAAGCTACGGACCGGATTGATGAAATTTTTTGATGGGTGACCGGCCAACAACCGAACGATAGATTTGGGTGGGACCCGATCCAGATCGAATCCAGTATGTTTATTTTTATCTTATTTTTTGTGGCGGAAGACTCATGGTACTTGTGGGGGACGCATCAAATTCATGTCCAAAAAAATTCGCCCAATCTTTTCAAAATTTCTGAAAATTCATCAAACTCATATGGTACCAGCAAAACGGACGTACGAATGATGGCTGAGTGCAACTCCGATTGCTTTTGGTTGTAGAGTGATGCATCGGCATCTCACAGCGGCACTATGTATCGTACACACCCGCGCGACACGCGTAAGCTTTGTGTCGTGTAGCGACAAAACTCCCTCCCACCTCTCTCGTTCTCACTCTTCTCTCCGCGCGCGCTCTCTGTATCTCCCTCCCTCATCCTTCCTCCCCTTCCCCCATCCTCACGCGCGCTCTGTTCGGTTCTCTTTTGCTCTTAAACGCATTTACCTCACTCTCAAACACGCAACACACGGCATATAACCAAACGCGCGCGCACGCACACCACACCAACACGCGCACACACACACACACCCACACACACACACACACAA
Organism: Priapulus caudatus; assembly: GCF_000485595.1. Taxonomy (NCBI): domain Eukaryota; kingdom Metazoa; phylum Priapulida; class Priapulimorpha; order Priapulimorphida; family Priapulidae; genus Priapulus; species Priapulus caudatus. Next base: position 123,588 of record NW_014577821.1, read on the forward strand.
CACACACACACACACACAGCACACACACACACACACACACACACACACACAGTCCACACACACACAACCACACTCACGACACACACACGTATACATATATATATATATATAGTTGCTGCTGTATGGAGTTGATCACACCTGCATTAGTAGTTTCACTGCTCTCACTTATAGCACTTTCAGACTAACTATGCTCCGGCAGCAGTGATTGCGAGAGAATATACTGCATTAGCTCGCTAATGTCAATGCTGCATGCTGAGCGCGAAGTGTCAGCGTTGCCAGTGCTGTCCTATTACTCAGTGAAAAGGTTGAACACTGCTCCCGTCCGGCAATACATTCGTATTTTACGGTTTGCAAGAGTCGCGGAAAAAAGCCGCGAGCTATTTTTTTCCCCGAGATTACCTAAGCTATGTTGACCGTAGCGTGACTTCACTAGCTCTAGACAGAACATGAACTAGAAACGGTTAGTGGGTAAGTGTTGTAATTGAATGGACTCACCAAGCTTGTGGACTGACCGAGCTTGTGGACTGATCAAGCTTGTGATACTTTCAACGGAACCTAATCTCGATTCAGATTATGCGATTTTAAAATAAAAATCAATAAGAATTACGAATAGCACTAAAACACACATAGACAGACTGTTAACACTCGGTCGTAAGCAATCACCGAATTTCTAGAACCGATTACATTTTGGTAGGTGCAGGACATTTTTGACACTGTTCCCACCTAGTGAAGCACGCGGTCACTTGACTGTAAAAAGCAATTACGGGTTGGTACATTGTCCCATATACGTCTTGAGATATAGTCGCATATACGTCTTGGTATATAATCGGATATAGGCATACGCTTTGGTATATATAGTCCCATATACGTTTTTGTATATTGTCACATATACGTCTTCGTGTCACGTATAAGTTTTGACATAGTTCACTCGCTATACATCGCTGCTGGTCTGAAAACAGTCTTCACGTCTCATAGTCGCATAGTATAAGTAAAAGGAGTGAAATTATGTATATACGTTATAATATTAAGTAATACTCTTAGTATGGTTACGGTCACGCGAGGGGGTGAGGAACAACACAGCATATAATGCCTGTAGGGGCTGTAAAGGCTTCGGGGCTGAAAACATTTATTACGGGAAATTCTTCACGGTTGACGTCCAATCAGCAGCTGTTCTCAGTACTAAAGGCATAGCATGGTATCAAGAGCGTATTAAGAAGGCTTCTTAATACGCTCTTGATGGTATACATCCACCTATGGCAACCAGACCCCCCCTCATATATGGCGCATGGACGATAGCGGTAAAATCCACATGCGCATGTGCAATGCATCAGGGTGCACATGTCCATGCGCAATGTATAGGTGGGGGCGTTTCCCATGAGGGGGATGTCTATCATGCTACAACGGCGTTATGCCCTCTCGTGGGATTTCTCCTCATTCAGTAATGAAACCACAGTGAGAACACCAGCAGACCCACAGCGCGCGAGAGTCAATTTATAATATCTAAAAAACACGGCAGCTGTCAAAAATAAATGGGATTTATACGTAGAAGAATAAGAAGAAAAAACTAGAATATACTAGAAGCAGCAGCGCGTTTTAGGTGAAGCGAGGAAATATGCAGGTTTCTCATAAAATCGTAGATAATCTTAGTTGGAGACGACGGTTGCAGCGCAGACACAGCGGCATTGTACGGGGAGAATTTATATCCACATCCAGCTGTAAATTACCGTACTTGCACGTCAACGTTGAAATCGTCTTGCGAACGCACGCGACTATTCGAAATTGACTACGACTATTGACTACGCTCGCGAAGTCTACACCTATAGTAACTATAGTGTCGTGATTGCATCGTCAGTGTAAAACCATTTTAACTGCTCGACTGGAGGGCGAATGCACGCGAGAATGTGTTCAGACCTCCTTAATGAAAGGGAATGCTGCTGCTGCAGCAAAGAAAGCGAGAAGACGTTCTGTTTAAAGGGGCCGTGTCGAATATACGACACGTAGGTCTTTGTGAGTATGCGACGTGTACGACAAGTGTGAATGTACGACATGTAGGCGCGACATTCTATCGCGTTGCGACACACACGAGCGGTCATCGTCTGTAGGAATAGTGATATTCCTAGTGTGTGTGTGTGTGTGTGTGTGTGTGTGTGTGTGTGTGTGTGTGTGTGTGTGTGTGTGTGTGTGTGCGGTGCGCAGCGCAGTTTGCACACTAGTTTCTCTGTACCCGATGTCAAAATTGACCAATGGTAATCCCGGAAGGTAAATCGTCCACAGCTCAAAAGGGTTTTCTCCCACGTAGTAGCGCCGTTCACGTGGTTTCGTATTTCATGGGTGGGGGAAATGATTTTCCACAATAGAGAAAAAAAAAAATAGTGCAACAAACGCATAAGTCGAATCGGTGACGGTCCAGCCAAAACACGGCGTGTCGGCATAGTGAAATGCCCAACTAAGACTCTGCCAAAATTGTAAATTAGTCAAGACGTCAAAATACATGTCGAGGGTTACTGCATGAGCTACGAGAGAGAAAGAGATAGAAGAATGGAGAATGAGAGAGAGAAGAGAACAGAAGAGAGGAGAGAGAGAGAGAGAGGAGAGAGAGAGAACAAGAGAGAGAGAGAGAGCAAGCGAGAGAGAAGAGAGAATAAACAAGTAGGAGAGAGAGAGAGAGAGAGAGAGAAGAGAGAGAGAGAGCGAGAGAGAGAGAGAGAGAGAAGAGAAGAGAGAAGAGAGAGAGAAGAGAGAGAGAGATACGAGAGAGACGCTGACAGCTACTCGTACTGTTACTTAATACCACAGCAACACAGACCTGCCGCTCAATTCCCGCCACGCGCAATGAGAGACAATGCCGCCGTCAGTCGATTCCCAAAGTGCGGCGTCTTCCACATTGCCAACGTATAAATTAATCAGTATGCCGCCGTCGGTCCTAACGGTAGGGTGCGCAGAGAACGTTAACGTTACGCCAGAGCGTGAAAGAGGGATAGTAACTTGCAGGCGCGCCAACTGGGATCCTATGGTTTTAACTGCGAGAGCAAAGTGTGCTATGCGAACTGCGTAGGGTTAATCCAAAGAGGTGCTGATTTTTTTATATGAAATGTTTTGTTGACTTTTATGGTTTAGTCTAAAGGGTTTTTTTGTACACCTAACTCCAGTCTCTCTGGTATCTCTAACCTCTTCTAGAGAATATCTTAAAATTTTCGCGATCAAAGGCCATGCAATCATTTGTCAGAGAGTGACTGCTATGCCGAATGGTGCCTGTCAGAAAAAATCTTTCATTGTCAGTGTGAAATGGGTTGGCTTGTAAATATCTTCACATATTTCCGCGAAGCTCTCTCTAAAAGACTTTCATGCCGACCGACGAATCCTATCTGTGGGTATTCCTCAAGATAAAAAAATCTTGCTATGTTAGCGCATAAGCTCGAGGAAAAAATTCACAACGAGGCTACAAGCCTTAAGCATATGGTATAAAAGCTAAAACCACTATGACCTTGCCATATTCTGCCAGTAACATTCTTCTTGACTATACAACCGACAGAATAGCAAGGCTCTACGCGAGTAATAAACACATGCAGTGGCTTGCTTGCCACAATACATATATAGTCTAGTGTAAAATGCCGGGGAGAGGACTAGGATAAGATTGTTTATACAAAAGATAGATAGTCTACATGTAAAGAGCAACTAAAGAAATTAAGAGAAGAATCATCAACCAGAGACACCAATCATCACTATGAACCGAATCTTCTGTAAATGTAACCATATACGGGTTGATAAATCAACTGTAGTTACGGCGGCAATATGTATTAGGAGCAATATAACCGTATAAAAAACAACGATAGCGTAGGCCTAACTCGTGTTCTATAAATCCTAATACCATGTTATGTACGGTCAAGGTGCATAGCGAAAAACGCGGCATTCTAAAGATATTGCGACACTGTTTCATATGTGCCATGTTGGCAGAGTGAGGTGACACGCTAAAGTGAATAGAACGCTTTCTAAATCATCTAACACGCAGGCGGACTGGCTCGCGCGCGGCGCAGGATATAAGCTGAGCGAATAGTTTGTGATGACACGAGCGAGGTGAAAACTAGACGCACAAAAGTTTATATAATATAGGG
>NW_014577821.1:137699-140697 GCF_000485595.1 Priapulus caudatus
CTGTTGTCAATGTTCTTTGTTGTGTCTTGGAAAGGCGATGGTTGCGTAAGTTCTTATATCGCTTGTACACACACACTACACACACACACACACACACAACACACACACAGGCCACCGGGGTCTGGCAGTGAGCGCGGTGTACATAGCCGTAGTATCGGGTACCGGCGGTTGGTGGACACACACACACACACACACACACACACAACAACACAGCACCGGCACACACAACACACATACATATTAATCTGTATATTATAATTATCATTTACCATATAAGGGTGTTCCAGGCTATTCAGCGAGTCACTCGCGAATTTGCAAATGCTTTTAAAATGTAGTCATCAAAGTCACGCGTCATATGATCAATCGCAGCCGCACACAACAACGCCACCGGTATAAAATGCGGCACGCCCGGCATTATGCAGACATATGCGAACATTATCAGATGCAGTGTCAAGTCCTTGTTGCGACACTGCCCTCACACAAAATCTCGCAGCTTTTGAAATTCTCGCGTACGGCGACAAAATTCGCGTGCATGACGCGCTAGTGTGGACCCGCAAAGCTGGCTCCCGCATAGATGGAAAGAATGTTATAGTTGGGCGTGGCAGAATTTGGAATTTTTTTGAAGCCTGTGTACTCGGGGTCGTGCCGCGCTATGGGGGTATCGTATGTGCAAGTGGTTCCAAGTATACTACGTGGTGCTGATGGGAACAAGCCATTGAAACACCACGCGGGTTTTCCTACGCGTGTGTTTGGAGAGATCGGCGATCCCGTTTTTATGCGAGTCGTCAATTAAGTGCGGCAGAATCCGCGGGGACAGCTGCGCCCGGAGATCGGACCTATATGCGTTTGTCCAACAACGCGGATGTACGTAGAAGTAGGCAGCATCATCACACTGGCGGCAGCAGTAATACATGCACGCACGCACGCCCACGGCACGCACGCACGCACGGCACGCACGCACCAACGCACCACGCCACGTAAACTCAACGCACGCAGCACACGACCCGACGGCAGCACCCTTGCGCACGGACACGTCGCACGCACACACGGCTCGCAACGCAACGCAACGCACCAATATCAGCGCAGATGGGTGAGAGGAAGGCAGAGCGGATTGTTCTAAGTTTGATCATCTCGTATTCGGCGAAGATGTTTCAGTGAAGCGCGCTGAGCACGCGTGCGAATAATGCGCATAGCAGGGCCGTGCGTTTGATAATCGGTATTATTTGCACCCGCGGGAATCATTATGGTCGCGAACGGAGTTCTAACATAAACACGCGGATAATGACACTAATAATACATAACATATCATATATACATACATAACGTAATAATACACACGTGTAAAATGCAACAGCAAGTCCGTTCGCATAGCCGCTGAGACGAACGACACGAGTGTTTTAAGGTTTTGCCGACAGACTCATAGCGGCTTTCGCCACTACGAAAGTGGCGCTTGCGTCAAAGGTTTGTAAGGTAATCGACGCTATGCTGAGTTGACTCCTAATTGAAATAGCAAACGTCATCTATTTCCTCTCGTGATTGGCTACCGTATATAAAGTGCCAAACATTTCTAACCGCTGCGGATGGTCTCGATTTGAAAAGCGTCGAAGCATATTCGCTCGCTTTCATTGGTTATTATAAAAACCTCGGGCGCGATTTATTTCGATAGAAATTTCAAAAAATTTATTAAATTTTTTTTCGCTGTGTATTATCGCAACGTACGCATGAGTGGCGAACAGCGTCATCACAACAAACAATAATCTTCCTAGTTGTGTCCAGGTGTCCGGCCGGTGGCGTTGAAACTTATAATATAGAAGGCTTCTGTAGCGGGCTAGTTTCTCTGCAAGGGTGACTAAAAGTGAGACGGGACGCCGCAGCGATTTATCGCAAGCGATGCATGGCAGAACGAAAGATTGAAAAGCAACCGCACGCCTTTAGTGTTTTTTTTTAGACCTTTGTCCCGAGTTTAATTAAGCAGAAAGATTGCTGTGGCAAGTTTCATTAGAGGAATAACTAAAGCAAGAAGCTTATACGGTCGGATTGTCAGAAGGGCGTTTTAGCAGAGAAGGGAAAGAGAGCGAGAGAGAAAGACCGGAGAGCGAGAAGAAGAGCGGAGAAGAGAAAGAGAGCGAGAGAGAGAGAGAGCGAGACCGGAGAGAGAAAGAGAGAGAGAGAAAGAGAGAGAAGACGACGCGAGAGTGGAAAGAGAGAGAGAAAGACGAGAGAGAGAGAGAGAGGGGAGAGAGAGAGAGCGAACGCGAGAGAGCAAAAGAGAGAAGAGAGAGAGACCGGAGAAGATGAGACGAGAGAGAGAGAGAGAAGAGCAGAGAGAGAGGAAACCGGAGAGAGAAAGAGAGAGAGAGGGGAGAGAGGAAGAGAGAGAAGAGAAGAGAGAGAGAGAGAGGGCAGAGCGGACGAAGAGGCTCCTGGTCCTACACACAATGATTACCATACTAATAGTAGATGGCACTATTGGGGTAATCTCCGGCCGTCTCTTGCGCTCTGATAGGCTGCAATACAGCGGCGAAGCAGGCCTTATTGTTGGGCATCCACATCGCCGTGGCAACTGGTCGTTGGAGCAGCGAGGGAGTTCGTCTACCTGGTCGCTCCAGGAATACCAAGGCGTGACTTCTGCATGCCTATCCCGCCTCAAACAGTATAAACCGGTGACTTCGATGGCGCGAAAAGCTCGTTAGAAATTCGCCGGAGGGCTGAATGCTCGTGTTGACACTTCATATATGTATAGCCGGCCGGGTATCTGTAATCATGCGGCCTATTATGTATGTACAAAGATGAGCATTGGTGCTCGATGGAATACTTATTCAATATGTCTATATAGAAGGACCAACCCTAAGAAGAAGATTTCTATTTCTTCCTGTCCATATGTTCAGTCAGACGCCGTCCGCACGCGGACCCTTAAGTTGGTGGCGATGTTATATTCTGTAGATGGAGTAACATAAACTGGCAATGATGGCGGTAAGAGAAAGGTGGGTCGATGAAA
>NW_014577821.1:140722-144281 GCF_000485595.1 Priapulus caudatus
AGCCGCTGTGCTGATGGGAACAACATTGAAACACAACACGCGGGTTTTCCCTACGCGTGTGTTTGTGAAGAGCGAGTCCCGTTTTTATGCGGGGTCGTCAATTAAGTGGCGCGCAGAAGTCCGCGGGGAGCTGCCCCGAGAATCGGACCTAATATGCGTTTTGTCAACAACGCGGATGTACGTGAAGATAGGGCAGGCATGCATCACACTGGCGGTCACCAGTAATAACATCACGCACGCACGCCACGGCACGCACGCACGCACGCACGCACGCACGCACGCACCACGCAACGTAAGCAACGCACGCAGCGACACGCACCCGACGGCAGCACCCTTGCGCACTGGAACGGGCATCCAGCACACAACGCTGCGCACGCAACGCACGCGACCAATATCAGCGCAGAATGGTGTGAAGGAAGGACAGACGGATTTTCTAAGTTTGATCATCTCGTATTCGCGAAGATGTTTAGTGAGCGCGCTGAGCCACGTCGTGCAATAATGCGCATAGCAGGCGCGTGCGTTTTGATAATCGGTATTACTTGCACGCCGCGGGAACTCATTATGGTCGCGATACGGCGAGTTCTAACATAATACAGCGCGGTATAATGACACGTAATAATACATACATATCATATATACAATACATGAACGTAAATATACACACGTTAAAATGCAACAGCAAGTCCGTTCGCTAGCCGCGAGACAACGACGACGAGTGTTTTAAGGTTTGGCCGACAGAACTCATAGCGGCTTCTGCCACTACGAAGATGGCGCCGTTGCCGTCAAAGTTGTAAAGTTAATCGACGCATTGAGATTGACTCCTAATTGAAATAGCAAACGTCATCTATTTCCTCTCTGTGATTGGCTACCTATCATAAAGTGCCAAACATTTTCCTAACACGCTGCGGATGGTCTCCGATTTTGAAAGCGTCGAAGCATATTCCTCGCTTTCATTGCGTTATTATAAAAACCTCGGGCGGCCGATTTATTCATTAGAAATTTCAATAAAATTTATTAAATTTTTTTTCGCTGTGTATTTCGTCACGTACGCATGAGTGGCGAGACAGCTCATCACAACAAACAATAACTTCTAGTTTGTCAGTGTGTCGCGCCGGTGCGTTGAAACTTATATAGAAGGCTTACATGTAACGGGCTAGTTTCTTGGCAAGGGTTGACTAAAAGTGAGACGGACGCGCAGCGGATATTATCGCAGCGATGCATGCAGCGAAAGATTGAAAGCAACCGCACGCCTTTAGTTTTTTTTAGTTAGACCTTTTGTCGCAGAGTTTAATTAGCAGAAGATTGCTGTGGCAAGTTTCATTAGAGGATAACTAAAGCAAGAAGGCTTATACGGTCGGATTGTCAGAAGGAGCGTTTACAGAGAAGCGGAAAGAGAGCGAGAGAGAAAGCACGGAGAGCGAGAAGAGAGCGGAGAGAGAAAAGAGAGCGAGAGGAGAGAGAGCGAGACCGGAGAGAGAAAGAGAGAGAGAGAAAGAGAGAGAAGAGACGAGAGTGAGGAAAAGAGAGAGAGAAAGACGAGACGAGAGAGAGAGAGGGGAGAGAGAGAGAGCGAACGGAGAAAAGAAGAAGAGAGAGAGAGAGAAGAGAAAAGACGAGAGAAGAGAAAAGCAGAGAGGAACGAGAGAGAAGAGAGAGAGAGGAGAGAGAGAAGGAAGAGAGGAGAGAAACCGGAGAGAGAGAGAGAGAGAGAGAGAGAGAGAGAGAGAGAGAGAGAGAGCAGGAGGGAGAAGAGCTCTGTCCATACACACATTATATTACCATACTAATGAGTAGATGGCACTTTGTAATCTCGCGTCTCTTGCGCTCTGATAGCTCAATACAGCGCGAAGCAGCCTTTATTTGTTGCATCCACTCGCCGTGGCAACTGGTCTTGAAGCAGCGAGATTTCTCTCCTGGTCTCTCAGAGATACCGCGGACCTGCATGCCTATCTCCCCTCAAGCAGCATACCGGTGACTTCTGGCGCGAAAGCTCGTTAGAAATTCGCCGGAGGCTGAATGCTCGTTTGACATTCATATATGTATGCCGGCCGGTATCTGTAATCATTCGCGCTATTATTGTACAAGATGAGGCATTGTGCTCGATGGAATACTTATTCATATGTCTATATAGAAGGACAACCCTAGAAGAAGATTTCTATTTCTTCCCTTCCATATGTTCCAGACCCGTCCCATGCGACCTTAGTTGGTGCGATGTTATATCTTGGTAGAGGAGTACATAACATGGCATGATGCGGTTAAAGAAGGTGGGCGAAGAATGGTTTCCATCTCTCTCGCAGCTATGGGGATGGCATTTCTATCGTTCAATTGTGTGAGGTCTCATGACAAACGGTCGTCGAATATTATATATGTTTTCGAAGGCCATGAATTATCAACCTTAATCGTCTCAATAGCTATCTACCTATCTACCTGTCTCCATAGCTCCGACAATATATACCTGTCTCTATAATCCGGCATTATCTTCCTGTCTCTATAGTTCCAGCAATATTTACCTGTAGCTCCGGCAATATCTACCTGTCTCTATAAATCCAGCAATATTTACCTGTCTCTATAAATCCATCGATATTTACCTATCTCTGTATCTCCGGTAATATCTACCTGTCTCTATAGTTCCAGCAATATCTATCTGTCTCTATAGTTCTAGCATTATCTTCCTGTATCTATTGTTCTATCATTATCTTCCTGTCTTTATAGCTCCAGCAATATCTACCTGTCTCTATAGTTCTAGCATTATCTTCCTGTCTTTATAGTTCCAGCAATATCTACCTGTCTCTCAGGTCCAAAATTATCTACCTGTCTCTATACATCCGGCATTAATTATCTACCTGTCTCTATAGCTCGGACAATATTTACCTGTCTCTATAAATCCAGCAATATTTACCTGTCTCTAGAGCTACCGCATGTGTCCGTAGAGGATATTATTCCCGGATGAATGAATAAAATCACATCCCAGCAGATGCTCTAACGTTTACGGGTACTTTTCATAAGCGCAAGAGCTAATAAATACCTAGCTATTTATTAGCACTTGATAAGCTGTATCAGCGCATTGGTCGTAATTACTAGGTCACGCAAGCTTGCGCGTGATTGGTGAAGCCGGCTAATGACGCGATGATGACGTGACGCCGAAAAACCGCACGTTTGGATAATTCGAGGAAAATGTTGTTATCGAATTAGTTATTGTGGTTGTTATAGCAAGAAAATATTACGACAGAGCAGCCGCCATCTTCTTAACAGCAGTGAAGTCGGCTTACAATAAAGATACATGCTACACTCGGGTGGGTCTAAAAAACACGGTAAATGTTTTAGACATTTTTCGAACATGTTATGTAAGACAGGTGTGTGCGTAAATTATTGCGGGAATTGTTCATTTGTGCGGTGGATAGTAAGAAGCATGAGTTATAGACAGCAGCATGAGTTATAGACAGCAGCATGAGTTATAGACAGCAGCATGAGTTATAGACAGCAGCATGAGTTATAGACAGCAGCATGAGTTATAGACAGCAGCATGAGCTATAGACAGCAGCATGAGTTATAGACAGCA
>NW_014577821.1:146880-151150 GCF_000485595.1 Priapulus caudatus
AGAGAGAGAGAGAGAGAGAGAAAGAGAGAGAGAGAGAGAGAGAGAGAGAGAGAGAGAGAGAGAGAGAGGGGGAGAGGGGGGAATAAGAGGGGGGAAGAATACAGCGCGCGAGCGAGCGAGGTAGAAGCGAGACTGTTACTATGTCCTATATAGACTAGAGTTTCACTAGCCATCGATCGTTTGTCGACCCCCCGATAATGATGTTTCTGATCGGGGAAAATTCGAGAAGAGAATGAGCGAGCCCCCCATCGCGTAACGTTGTCCTCGTCTACGCGCCGCCAAGATAACAGTGCTTATCTTGAACGCAAGCGAAAGCAGATTTAAGATTGAAAAGAAGGAAGGAAGACGTAATTAATTCGAATCCGCGCCGAACGCGCGTCGAAGATAAAGTAATATAATGCCATTTAAATATTTCCGAAGCTCTAAACGAATCATGAGATGAAGGATTTCGGGGTTTTTTCTTTCTTATTCAATATTTTGCGTAATAATAAACTAGATGAATAATTAATTGAAGTTTAGTCCAGCTGCTACAATTGCTGATGATAAGACGGTATTCTTCACTCTATACATCTACTCTCTGTAATGGCGACTGAAGCTCCGTACACTCACGCGACCATTTCACTTATCGAGTATTCTCAAACATTAATCAACTCAAGGATGGATTAGAGCGAACTGTTATAAATAAAACGTGACAAAGCGCGGATTTGTGACATTATAGTTAGATAATCGCCTTCAGTATGCGTAGGCGAACTTCCACACGGAAGTTTAATACGATTTCATAATACTTTAATACCGTTGATAGTTTTTGAAGTGTTTTAAACACCGTTATTGTTTTATAGCCTTGACGGACATGTGTTCTTTAGTTGAACTAATCCATTTCATAAGAGAACATCCCGCGGCGAAGCCAGTAACGATTTTCGTAATTAGCTCTATCCAACTACAAGGAAAATTCATGAATGCTTTCGTAAGAAATCATCTTTACGGCAGCCTTAAATTCACTAAATAATAATTACGACAAATTTTGCTCGAACGCGCGGCATTATCGCAGCTTCCCCCAATTTCAGAGAAAATGCGTTTAACGGTAAAAATGGCTTCCTATAATTAGATGAGTTACAGATAAACATGGCTCTTCTCACAATGGGCATTAACAGAATTTTGTTATCATTGACGCTAGTCCTTTCATACTTGAAACAAAAAGCTAATACTTCTTTCCTCCCCCCACTTTTTGACAACACGTTTTTTACATACGTTCAACAAGTAGCTTACAATTTCTCTCATTTAACAACATGCTTATCGCTTTTAACCAGTAGCTAACGCTTCCCCTCCTTAAACAGCATATGAATCCCACCGTACTATTAGCAGTTAACTCTCTCTCTCTCTCTCTCTCTCTCTCTCTCTCTCTCTCTCTCACACACACACTCTCTCTCCCTCCCACACAAACTCTCTAGTTAAACAGCAAACGTGTGCTTCCATACTTTTAGCAACAACGCAAAACTCGTTCTGTGTTGAGACGAGAAGCGAAGCTTCTCAAATGCTCTCTTGCCTACCAAATTCCGATTGGTCCATGAAGTCACGTGGCTTTGTGCCATCGGTTCCTGAAGCAATTAAACGTCTGTCACGTGTCGCCGAGGTTCCTTGTTTTCATCAGGTCGGTCCTTGAGGTCAGGTCCTTGTGGCGCTTTCGGTGATCGAGGTTTGCCAATATGTGATTGTTTGTTCACAGTCGGTTGACTTTTCTACTAACCCTCCCCAATTAATTATCGCAAAGATAATTTATCAACAGTAACCAGATGCGATCGAACTTTCTTTAATTGTCGAATAGAAGCGACGCGCGCCGTCACAATCCGATGTGCACGCGCCCTAGTGGTGCATGTACGAACTTCAATAGGCGTAAAATTAGTATGGATAGAGCACGCGCGAAGCTATTCTCTCGCGGGATGGGACACTCGTTGTTAGCGTTGTCATGGCAGTTTCTATTGCATTCATCGGCATAATCCAGAGAGACATGATACAAGATTGCGTGGCACAGCTTTGCTGTTGATCCTGAGCGCTGCGCGCGGATGAGACGCGCAGTTCCGCGGGATATGCGCACGCGACCGCGGGGATGTTCAAGCATGAAGCGCTCTCCACAGTGGAGACGTGCGCCAAATTCGAGGCCCGGCGCACGTCTCCACAGCGGTCAGCGGATGGTCTGTAGTTTTAGAAGATAACAATGAAGACTTTGTTCTAAATAAGAACTATCGGCGGCTAAATAAGAGCAATATACAGATCTTTGAATTTCTTGACTAGTCAGTCAAAGGGCTTGTTGGGGGTCCATTATGCAGAGCTTCCAATTGAAATGGCCCATGAAATTGTCACGTGGAATTGTGTTTTTCGGAACCCCAAAGAAAATGTCTCCTTCTTACATGCACCCCCTCCCTGATCAATCACGCATTCAAGCGTAAACAATAACAGAGATGAAATTGTGTTGAGTTTATGGCTCTTGACGCACGTGCATTGACGTACAAGACTGTTGAAAGCACAGGCGCTTGGAACGTCTCAATAAAAATAAATATTCACCCAATTTTTCACAATGATCGACCGCATGTGTGCAAAATAGGTGAACGTATGTGAAACATATACGGTTAGTACTTACTGGGACATATCCGTGACTAACTGACACCACTAAATTGGTAAAATGTTCCATGCACCTTAAGAAATGCTTAGAAATTACGAGGTTATCATCGCAGAACTCCCGAACACCGTACGTCACAAAGCTATATGTAAACTAACACGCGTGTTGCGAGGTGCCTGCCTCCGATATCCATTTCGAGGTCCGCTAAGTCGAGCATAAAGCGCGCGGGCAAGACGTCACACACACACAGCTACGTTCATTGGCTAAAACAATCGAGTAGCGCGGTTAGGAATTTTCGGAATTATTTAATTTGAAGAAAAACTTTAATGTTCAATGAATGACGCACTCGCTCACTTCCGACAGCGAGTAAAAATTCCAAAATTTTTCCACTTCGATGCGAAAGGCATCGGCCGGGCATTTCATTATTTACGAAAATTAAACAGGTTGGCGAGAGACAGTAGGTACAGTAACTGGTCACGTCGGTGACGCCCCATTTATGTCCATCAACGAAGAAGGCGGGGCATATTCTGATTACGGAGATGCCAAAATACAACAGAAGGACGTAGCGCAGTTCGCTAATCAGCGTGTTATTTTCGTATTTGTGGCAAACTCTATCGTAGGAAACCGTTCTAACATAGCAGAATGCGCTAGTTCCTGAAATCGGCGATTTGGTGGTCCAATGGGTCCCCATATTTAAAAATATCAAAGACTGGTGCGGCGTAGGCTGTGATTGGAAGACACAAAGTGTCAATCCTTGGCGCGCCTCGTCATCATGGCCGATGCTCGTCGTCATGCTACTAATACGTCCAACGGTCCAACCATCATTCCGAGCGTAAACTCTCGGGTCGTGTGAAGATGAATTGAGCGTAGAGATTATCAGAACCGGTCAGTATGCCCTATATGTGTGTATATGCTATCAGTAGGTGGCAGCTAGGAGTGCTTGACTAGGAACCTTTGGAGATAGGTGTTGGGTGTGTTGTTTCGATATATGTACCGACGTGCAGGACTGCACATGATGCTTTCGTGCTCGTATAATTTCAGCGCAGCGCAGAACGCCGATACGTAGTCATCCTCTCTCTCGGCTCTCTTCTATTCTTCTCTCTCTCGCATCGTATCTCTCTCCCTTATCTTTCTTATTCTCATTTTCTCTCTTCACTTTCGTACTCTCTTAACTTCAAACTCTCTTTCTCCTCTCCTTCTCGCGACTTCCCTCTTCGTCTGACTGTCCATCGTTCCCGTTCCGTCCTCGTCCCGTCCCTTGCCGTCTCCACTGTCTCTCTCTCTTCTCTCTCTCTCTCTCTCTCTTATCTCTCTCTCTCTCTCTCTCTCTCTCTCTCTATATATATATATATATAGTGTTTATGCAGTAGTCGGTCGTGTAGCTAATAGTAGCGACTGTGCACGGCCATGCACCCTGCAGGGTCGCATCCGCGCCAGCGTCCGTGTCGATGCTGCCAGTGTACGTCACACGCGCCCAGGTTAATTATGGCGCTCGCAGGTAAACAACTCAGCGTGAAGCCGCGCGAGAAAGGAACAGGTAGGGATCGTAGGTAAGTAGTGGACTTCGCAAACGCACGAGGCGAGCTAGTCTTACGAGAGTAGAGACAACGAGAGAGAGAGAGCGCGCGGGCGAGAGAAAGAGAGAGTAAGAGGGCG